>NC_085139.1:147231148-147531148 GCF_024139115.2 Armigeres subalbatus
CAATGGCAATCGGCGTTTACTGCGGGATTCGTCATCCGAGATCGCGACATTTCTAAGGGGTTGTAATCTAACTCCCCTGCGGTTAGGTGGTCAACGCAGAAGCGTGGTACACCAACGAATGTTTTCTCGGAGAATCGCGGCATTTTGAACAGATATTTATTACCCGAATAAAGATATACTAATAAACGTAGTTGAACGTATCGGACTTAGAAATCCACAACAGTCACTAGTAATATCCAAAAGCATGAAGTAATTTTTGCAGATTCGTGTTTGATTGTTAGATTGTGGTTAGGTTGTGGTTCTAAAAATTATTCCAACAGACGCATAAACCTTTATTTACTCTCACCAGCTAAACCAGAAAACTTTTTTAGAGACAATAATCAACTAGGGTGGATTTCCAACAAACATTGGAATTAAGAAAATTATTTTGAGCTTTTTAGTGGAATGTCTTCACTTCTTATGACAAGTGAAATATTGGAAGCTGATAAATCGCTTATATCGTAGGAAATTAGCTTCTTCAGCTAAAAAACTTGCGTGTTCAGCTTAAATTGTTTATTGGGTTTTCAAATGATTGAGAGAAAATGCGATTTTCTCGAAAACTCCACCACACTCACAAGAAAACATATTCGTGGAATATTTCACCTTGCTGGGAAACTTCCAGAATTTTACGTTGAGCGCCAAATGATTCGTTTTTGGTACGACCTTTTTCCCTCGAGGAAATACTCAACTTAACCCGAAAAAGGGCCCAGCCCTAAACCCCTAGCTGCTGATCTATAGCCAACAGCAACCTATGGTGTGGGCACTCAAGGTCTCTTTTGGTCCTCGAGTCCCAGTGTCGGTGGAGGATATGGGGAGGTTTCGTACCTTGCTAGTAACTGAGGATCGAAGGTTGTTTTTAAACTTCTAATTATTCACGATTTTGCGGTACGATGAAACTTTGAAGTGGCAAGGGGCGACGATGGCCGTCAGGCGGGTGGCGACGCAAAGTGATGAAAGCCGGCGGAGCGATGAAGCGTTGGCCGGGAATGCCGGACGAGCGATGGGGCGTTAGCGGGCGAATGCCAGGTAATCGAGCTGACGGAGATGGTGTCGAAAGCTGATAATCTGTGGGAGATTGGGCGCCGACAGGACGCACTACGGAATAGGGCGGAATGCTTACGTAAATGGCGGTTCTAGTTGACAGGGACGTAGCTGTATAACGAGTCCGCCCAACAAAACGTCGAGCTGATGCTTCCTTCCCGCACGAGATGGCGGCGAACATTCGTCGGGATAGACTTCCAAAATGTAACACGCGTCAGAGTGCGCCAGACGACGATTTGTGATCTAGTGATGCTCAGCTTCATACGAAGAATTCCTAGATCCGTCGTCTAGGCGGTTAGCGGACGTGTCTCCAGCCTGTTGGACCGTCTTAGAAGCTCGTGTTATTCTTCTCCGTTGCACTTCTCAAATACAAGTTCAGTTCGATTATCTCATCCACGGTGCAACTAAAGAGAGCGACTTGCCTACAGCAGACTGCAGAACCACAAATTCCACTTTCGACAAGTTCCATCGATTGCTTTGGTAGTCATCAGTTATCCGGTTGAAAACAATCAGTAACGAATGGCGCTGCTACCAATTTTATCTAAGCCTCCAAAGTAATAGAGTTCTGCGCCGTCAACTAACTCTGTGACCAGCAAAGTGTGAAATCACTTTAAATGCATTTCTCTTGAACACTTAGTGTTTACAACCTTTATGATTACACTTCTCACAAGATGGCTCCTATTCCAGCATGCCAGTGGCTAAGAAACACTCTCTCTCTATCAGCACAATGCCAGATCTATGGAAATGAAATTCTCGGCGGTCTACAAAACAGTAGAAAAAACCTACGGCTTTTTTTTTTACGAATTATGCGTTTTTCTACGATATACGGAATTCGGACAATTCGTATTTTCCCCAATGCACTTGAGGGGGTGTTAGTGACATATTTGTCAAATTGAGTTGGCTACAGCAAAAAAATGCAAAAAATCACATAAAACCATGCGGCTATAAAATTGTTACTTGGGTGAGGACGTGAGGGGCCGATATCGACCATTCAAACTACTAGAGCTCTTGAACTGTGCACATTGAGGATGGAGAGCAAATCCCATACTTTTATCCATACTCTCTATGTGCAATTGTGATTGTTCTGGTGAATCATGAAATAGCAACTACGGAATGCACGGTAATCATGCTCATGCTCATGCTCGTAGAATTATCCTACATATTGATCAATTGGTCTGGTTACCGAACCGAATAAGGGGAATTTCTGTCGGCGTAACTGGTCTTGATAAGTGTCCGTTCATTTAATCCAAAATACCACAGAAAATGTCGTTTGGACGAAATAATCGTTTGGCAGAAACGACCGCTTGGTCGAACGGGTTATGTCATCCTACATAGCTGGTTGGCCACCACGTCAATACACCTATGCCTGGCGTCCATAATTGTCGGTCGTGAGCGATCTTCCTCCCGTTTTCCCCGAACGTTTAGAGCCTACAGGTTCGATTCAACCACGTTCAGCCAACGTGTTCTTTGACATGGCCGGTCTCTATCTAGTTCTCTATTTAATATAGTTTTTGCGATTGTACGACAATTCCCCGAAAACCAATTCCCCGAATGCAATTTCCCCGAATGTAACAATTCCCCCACTGCAATTTCCCCGAATGTAACAATTCCCCGAATATAACTGTTAACGCTTTAGTAGTGCCTGGTACACAGGCTACAGGATTAAGGAATCCAAACCCGGCCAACTGGCCGGGGTGTAGAAAAACAGTCCGATCACTTGATGATTTATTATGAACTACTTTCTACATAGTACGGTGTCCTATTTATCAGCTCTACCTATTCATTACATAGAACTTTCTAGATTTGTGTCAATTGTTGCTTAAGTTGTTTGGGCATTATTGTATAAAGTGTAACAATGACTGAATACGACTGTCAAAACAATACATGGATAAACAGGGATAAACAAATGACTTCATGTTGTTTACTTCACGAATGATCGAATGGTAAGTTGTTCATATTATACAGTATTTTGTATTGAATTAAATCATGTTTATATCGTTTCGGGTATGTTATGAAATGCTCAAAGGTGGAGTAAGGTATGCGAAAATGGGGTAAGTATTCAATGACATTTAAAGTGGCGAAAAAGTGATTTGTTGGGGCCTCAGCATGGCATGTGTCGTCCCTGGCGCGGTGTGATGGCTTACCCGGTGGCTTGCTGATGGCCTTAACAGTAACATTTCCCGAATGGAACAATTCCCGAAAACATAGTACGTCCCACAAACACATCTTCGCAATCGACTGTATTTGTCCGAAAAAGCAGCGTTTAAAGATACGTTCAATTGTATTATTGGACATTACCAGCGCAATATCCTTTGGTGAAGATGGGCGTGGCCAGGGTATTAATCCTCGCTTTAGTCATTTTATCCTGAATTGAAATCAAGGATCACCTTCCTTGATTTTGATAAATTGAATAGATTTCAAAAGAAAATATGAGTATCACTAATGTCCAATCTACAAATACACCGTAACTATGCTCGCTTATCAGCTCAATATCCTTTGGAAATGTATATATTATTGATCCTCAAGATGTGTTTTAAATTATAAAAATATCAGGGTAGAATGATTTCGAAGGTGCTTTTTGATCTATAATAGTCGAACAACGGCTGTGTTTTAAAAAAATCAGAATCGCAAACGGCCATTCCGATTGAAACCGTTTTTGGTAAAAATTTTTACTTCTTAAGAAGTATGAGGCAATGGTTGATGTAAATCCTTCTAAACACAAATATTGCGTTTGCCTAGACTAAGGCAATGGTGAATGTGATTCCTTCTTTAAAAATAATGCATTTGCTCGGACTAATGCAATGGTAAATGCGTCGCTCTTTATGGAGTGTTTCCCAGATTATTATTCTATTTATTCTATTTTAATAACACGTATCAGTCCAGCGTAACTTCTAGAGCTACCGAACACCAAATAGGTACCGCGGGGCATCGAAATCCGTACACTTAAGCACCTTAGTATATGAAAAAGTCATTAGAAAATAGGAATCGGATGTAAATAAAACGTTTGTCATTGACACAGGCGCATGAAGGCTTCTACTTTTGAAGTGTTACACATTTAATCATGAAAAACTAAGACAAACATGATAAAATAATGAATTAAATCAACTACTCCTGACTCGAAATCCGTCCACCGTGGACGGATTTCGAATCAAAGGATCAAAATCCGTACAGCTATTTCTTAACTAAATATTTAAATTGAAACAGTCTGATTGACTAAACTACCACTGTAAATAGTTCGATATGCACCTTGAGAAGCGATCCCTTCGATTTGTATTCCGCTTATCTTATGTAATGATTTGCAATTAGCAATTAAAACACAGTTACTTTTGGTGCAATTATGCTCTACCCGAAAACAAAATGGCGGCACAAACTCCGCGTTTGATGGGTGGAGATTAGTTTTTGATTGTTGTGGTTTTAATTTCAAAGCCTTCTTTCCAATTCTATGCCTCAAAAGCTTACTGTGAGGTATCTGAACAGGATAAGATTAATTATTCCCACATTAATTACCTTTAACCTTCTTTAATTTACTGATATCTCATGAGGTGGACGAATTTCGGTGCTGTACGGATTTCGGTCCCGCACGGTATTTTATTATTTTTCCGACGAATCCATTCAAACGTTACACCAGTCTTTTGTAATAACTGCCGCGGCTTCCTGTGGAGATTCGTTCCCGCTTGAAGATGAAGAACCATCCGCGAAAAAAAAAAAATCATTTCAAAAATGGTCGGCGAACAATGCAATTACCTCTTACACTTGACTGCAAATTCACCAGTGCAATGATTTTTAATCAATGCCAAACTGTGCCCTAGGTGAAGGAATCGTGCCCTGCAGTGTCCACTGTTCTTGAGGTTATTTGCTAGAATTTGTCTAATTTCTTCGAAAATTTTCGTGCAGTAGTTGTAATCTACCTACGGATCATGATCAAGCTCTAAAACGTTTTCATGGCCTTCTCTCTCCTGTTTTAGAATCACTTTCAACCGGCGTCGGCGTTTACAGTGGGATTCGTCATCGGGGATTGCGATATTTCTAAGGAGCAGTTTGTGATCTAACTCTTCTGCGGTTAGGTGGTCAACGCGAAGCGTACGGTACACCTAACAGAATGTTTCTCCGGAGAATCGCGGCATTTTGAACGAGAGATATTATTACCCGAATAAAGATTGAACTAGTGGTGGAACAGAACGTAGTTGAACGTATCGGACTTAGAAATCCACCACAGTCACTAGTAATATCCAAAAGCATGAAGTAATCTTTCCAGATTCGTATTTGAAACGATTTTCCTTCAGGTAATATACCTACTAGATTGTGGTTCTATTAATTATTACATAAACCTTTATTTACTCTCACCAGTTAAACCAGGGGATAATCAACTAGGATGGATTTACAACAAACATTGGAAGCTGGGTTGGGGTTTTAAATTATTGAAAGAAAATGCGATTTTCGCGAAAACTCCACCACACCTCACAAGAAAACATTTCGTGGAATATTTCACCTTGCTGGGAAACTTCCAAAATTTTACGTTGGGCGCCAAATTATCCCGTTTTTAGTACGACGTCTTGCCCTCGAGGAAATACTCTACTGAACCCGGAAGGAGCCCAGTCCAAAACCCCCGGTTGCTGATCTATACCCGGATAAAAATTTACAGTGCCTTGTATGATTTAATCCTTTGGAATATTATAGATTGTATGGTGAACAATACATTCGACTGTTCATTTAGTGTAGAGTGCTTACGGTTGAAAAACATCTATGGTGTATTTACCTCAAAAGAACAATAAACCCAAATGTCATTAATCATTCTATAATATTGATATGGTTCGCTTATGTTAATTAAACTTTTGACCAAATTTTTAAATTAGTCCATTCCGTTGGTCAAAAATCCATTTTTAAAGACAAAAATCTGAAAAAAAAAGTAAATGTTTAAAGTATTTGTAATAATAAAGCAACAACGAAAACTATAAAATAACAATAGTTTCCACTGTTGAGTAAAAACATATTTTTTGATTTTCTTATATAAAAATTATATTCCAGATCTTAAAAAAATCGCATCTCTACAACAATTAAAAGGAATAAAAAAAAGTTTTTATATTTAAATTTATTTTTTTCTTTATTCCGTGGAAAACTAATTCCATTTAAGCGTGTAATGTTTTGTTTGCGATGGAGGAAAAATGAAAAAATCGAACGGGTCAAGTGCAAGACGCTTCGTTGCTTTCTGCCTTTTTTTAAATTCTGCTAGTGGTTGATTAGTGAATCATTGGCTACTGTGCCTTGTAATGATGATAAGTGCATAAGTGTAAAGATTTCGATTAACTGACCGTGCGGAAATATCTGTAAAGGACTTCCCAGGGAGTTCTTGATTGCTACCACCAAAGCAGTTCTGACGTTTTAGTTAACATGTTGACTTGTTTCTTTCAGAACTATGAAGCTCACTGGAAACCGCTGTTTGCCATTAATCGTCAACGTTTTCCATACAGAACAGCAGCTGCTATTCGTTTGTCATATCCACCGAATATAAGAGCTGATACAGGTAACTTTTCTTTATATTTTCTATGTCCTCTCGAAGACCATTGACATTTTTTTATAATGTTCATCATCCACAGGCGCATAACCACGGAAGTTCCAGAGCATGGTTAATAAAGATCAGTCCCAAAAAGGATGCCGGAAGATAGCGGCCGCAACAAGCGCCGCAATTATTACAATTAGACTACGAACACCAGTACTCTTTACCAGCAGCAACACTTACGGCATGCTCAGCGAATAGCTTTGAAGAGCGCTCAACAACAGAATAAAATAAACTCTAAAATTAAGTTAAAACTAAATTTCAAATCAAAGAAATAAAATTAATTGTAAAACCTTTAATTGTAATGTATTTCTATTGTACTATTAGTATTAAATGTATTCCAAATCGTATTGTATTTCTACTGTAAAACAATAAAAAAAGTAAGTGAAAAAAATTGAAACACATTGTTTTCTATGGTTTTGTCCCTCGAAATCATCCCATTGAAGAACCGTAAAATCAATTGTTTTGCTCTGAATTTTGTATGGAAAATTTTCGATTTTTTATTGTAAAGATACATTAAAACCCCCATTTTTTTTATAAAAGTCCCATTTACCATTCATTTAATCGTGGAAAACCATTATTTCTTATGTGATTTAGTTGTTTGAATTTCATTATATTCAACAGCCAACAGCAACCTATGGGGTGTGGGCACTCAAGGTCTCTTTTGGTCCTCGAGTCCCAGTGTCGGTGGAGGATATGGGGAGGTTTTCGTACCTTGCTAGTAACTGAGGATAGGGAGGTTAGTTTTTTAAACTATCTAATTATTCACGATTTTGTACAGTACGATGAAACTTTGAAGTGTCAGCAGGGCGACGGATGGCCGGTCAGGCGGGTGGGCGACGGCAAAGTGATGAAATGCCGGCGGAGCGATGAAGCGTTGGCCGGGGAATGCCGGACGAGCGATGGGGCGTTAGCCGGGCGGAATGCCAGGAAATCGAAAGCTGACGGGAGATGGTGCGTCGGAAAGCTGACTAATCGTGTGGGGAGATTGGGCGCCGACAGGACGCACTACGGAATTGAAGGCGGAATGCTTAGCAAGTTAAATGGCGGTTCTAGTTGACAGGGACGTAGCTGTATAACGAGTCCGCCCAACAAAACGTCGAGCTGATACTTCCTTCCCCGCACGAGATGGCGGCGAACATTCGTCGGACGATAGACTTGCCAAAACTGTAACACGCGTCGAGGTACTTGACCAGACGACGATTTGCTTGATCTGTAGATCACCCGTCAGCTTCATACGAAGGAATTCCTAGATCCGGTCGTCATTGGCGGTTAGCGGACGGTGTCTCCAGCCTGTTGGACCGTCTTAGAAGCTCGTGTTGATTCTTCTCCGCTTGCACTTCTCAAAATGCAACGTTCAGTTCACACGATGTATCTGCATCCACGGGTGCAACTAAAGAGAGCGAGCTTGCCTACAGCAGACTCGCGGGAACCACAAATTCCACTTTCGGCAAGTTCCATCGATTGCTTTGGTAGTCATCAGTTATCCGGTTGAAAACAATCGGTAAGCGAATGGCGCTGCTACCAATTTTATCTAAGCCCTCCAAAGTAATAGAGTTCTGCGCCGTCCAACCTAACTCTGGTGACCAGCAAAGTGTGAAAATCACTTTAAATGCATTTCTCTTGTAACACTTAGTGGTTACAAACCTTGTCATGATTACACTTCTCTACAATAGATGGCGTCCTATTCCACAGCATGTCCCCAGTGGCTAAGCTAGGAAACACTCTCTCTCCTATCAGCAACAATGCCAGATCTATGGAAATGGAAATTCTCGGCGTGTCTACAAAACAGTAGAAAAAACCTACGGCCGATATCGACCATTCAAACTACTAGAGCTCTTGAACTGTGCACATTGAGAATGGAGAGAATGGGAAACGTTATTGTCACATGTCAAAAGCGTGCCAAAATAAACAAATTCTTCAACATCTTCAAACACATCCATATCAAGCAGTACCTCAGCACCAACACCACGTCTACCTTTTAAGCTCATTTAGATTTAATGGTTAAATCTATCCTGTCCCTCTTGTTTTTCAGTGGGACAAAAGCCTCCACTACTGTCCTATGACCGGTTTCAATGAGGTCAATGTTGTCCGTAAAGCCCAGGAGCAAATACGACCGTGTGATGATAGTGGTATTCCTATACACCAGCGGTTCTCAACCTGGGGTACATGTACCCCTGGGGTATCTTCGCTGGCCCTAGGGGTACCTCGGATAAAAATGCATAATGGCGGACGTCTTACAATTCCAATCTGAGTTATTGATAAAGTTTTGATGATTGTGTATTTTTTATTTCAAAACTTTGTCTTGTACATAATACGCAAGGCGATCAATAAATCAAAGCTAATTGAATCCTGCTCTCCTCAACCAGAACTGCATATGAAGGGCTGCGGAACGAAAGATCAAACGGACAAAACGTCGAATGCTCTTATTTAAAAAATCTTTAATGGCATCTACCTGATCTAAACAAAATGTTGAATAATATATTAGGAACATGCTTTTGAATTAAAATCTAGAATCTAAAGGTTCGGAAACCTTCGTTTGAAAGGCATGTAGGCTTTTTTAGAGAAGCTCGGTTGCTTCGTTGCAAGAGGATTAGAAGAATCTTTCTACGCTTCTGGGAAGCCTTCTTCAGAGCAGATCGAATACCTCCTTTCAAAATGTTCAGAAGTCTTTTTTCGAAAGGCTGGTAAGCCTCCTTTCAAGAGACCTGTGTCTCCTAGCAAGAGGCCCGGATTCCTTGTTTTAAGAGAGTCGGAAGCCTTTTTTTTCAAAAAAAAAAGCTCGAAAGCCTCCTTTCGCTCGGAAGGTTCTTTTCAAAAGACTCCTTTCAAGAGGTTCGAAAACCTCCATTCAAGAGGCTCGGAAGCCTCCTTTCAAGGACTCGGAAGCTTCCTTTCAAGAGGCTTGGAAGCTGTCCGATCACGGTCGGTTAGCGGGGAACTGTCGGAATATTGACCTCGACAGCGGCAACCTTCCCACTTAAGTATTGCCTGGACGAGCCACCAGTTGTATCTATGCCCTTCGGCTGAAAGGCCTCCAAGTCCTTACGATAGCGACTCTTTTTAGCCTTGAGAAAGGCTGGTTATTTTGGCTAGTCCAGAAAAGTAGCTGTTAATTTCGTTCAAAAGTATATTTCACGTCAATGGTTTACAAACAACTGAATCCCTATTAGCCAATGTACACTTCTTTTATACATGCCGTTGCATCCAATCTGCTTTCTGATTGGTCGGCCAATCATCGTGCTTCATGTATCCAAGTCGTCATCGCTGTCGGTACTCTCGTCTTGAACTTCTTCTTCTTCGTCATTGTTGGCGGCCGGGACTTCGCTCAACGCACGCCAACAAGCATGTAAATCAATAATTGCCGTTCGGGTGGGTAGTAGTGCGTGTTTATTGTTTAATGGTGAAATACATAAACAAACAATCCGAAATGTTCACTCATGTTCGCCTTGTGCGCGGACAAAAGCCTCCTTTCAAGAGGCTTTGAAGCCTCCTTTCAAGAGGCTTTGAAGCCTCCTTTCAAAAGGTTAAGAAGAATATTTTAAAGATGCAAAGGAAGTCCCCTTTTAAGTATCTCAAAGGTCACCGGTCAAGATGCTCGAAAGCCTCTCTAGAAGAGGCTCTTATCAAAAGGTGCGGAAGCATACTTTCAAGGGATTCAGAAGCTTCTTTCAAGAGGCCTCCTTTTAAGAGGAACAGAAGTCTTCTTTCAAAAAGCTCGAAAGGCTCATTTTAAGAGACTTGAAAGTGAAGACTTTCAAGTAAATCGGAAGCCCTCTTCAAGAAGCTCGGAATTCTTCTTTCAAGAGGTTCAGAACCGTCTTTTCAAGATGTAAAGGAAGCCTCCTTTTAAATGGCTCGAAAGCCGCCATTCAAGAGACTCGAAAGCTTCTCTACAAGAGGCTCAGAAGCCTCTATCAAGAGCTGCGGAAGCCTATTTTCAAGAGATTCAGAAGCTCCTTTCAAGAGGCTCAGAAGCCTACTTTCAAGAGGGGGTACCACAATCAATGAACAAGTTCTAAGGGATACCTCTCAAGAAAAAGGTTGAGCACCGCTGCTCTACACGTCAGATCTCTTAATGGATCCCTCGAGTGAAATGTTGAACAATAAATTTGAAAGTACATCACCCAGCCTCATTCTTTCTAAGGTCGCAAACGAGGTTGACACTTCGTCTGCAATCCGAATACTAAATTTCGGGCCATAATGCTTTGCACGTATCAGCCTAATCGCTTTTGCCCCAAAACCATGCTCATTTCTTTTTACTGAGCCGTGCGCTGCTTTAAAATCAATGAACTCCCGGCATATAATCCGTCGTTGATCGGCCCTCAAGAAAATCTTCCTGATATTCGCCGACGAAAGACTTCTCAATCGGTATCAGTTTGTTAAACAGTTTAGTTTGGTATAGTTTAGTTTATTGAAGACACTTTATCACTTCGATGACATTCGTGTCCGCTCATTTTTGTTGAACTCAGTTTGCTCAGTTTGTTGAACAGAATATGCGACATAATTTTGTACATTGTATTTTTGCTTAATAATGTTGCTTTAGAGCAAAATAGGGCAAGTTTGCGCACGGGGTAAGAGTGTTGGTTTGTTGGAATTTTGCAATGAACCTGAAACCGGTATTGAAATGGCTGGATACATATTAGCATTATTAATTTTGCTTAAAACCACCAAACTCGTTGGCCTGCCAAACAAAATGTTAATTTATCAATTATATTGAAGAGGGTTTTTGTATTTGACATTCTTGACAACCACCTCGACTGCTCATAGCTTTTGTAGCAATTTATCAATAATCCAGCTCGTCGCTGCCGGCAACGTGAGCTCTTCCAGTCTGTCGGACACTCCACAACATGTGGACAAAATCACCCGCTTGTACGTTGCTTCAACTTTCTCAACGATATTTATTGATTTGCTGATTTGCTGAAATGCTGAAAAATTGTGTTCCGTAAGTATAGAAATAAATAATCCATTACGAAATCCATTCATTCCATTGTGGAGTTTACGTAGCTGAGGAGTCAAAGTTGGATAAAATAAGACTGATTTTTTTATTTTCAAAAATATTGTTAAACGTTATGCCGAGACAATTGATAAGTCAATAGCTTCGCAGTGTTCATTGCAAATAGCCATCGTTCGGTTAAGACAATAGCCCCAAATTTGGCTAAAAACGTCCTCAAACGTCCATAGAATTTGAATTCAACAGGTACAACTAATAAAAGAAAGTTTGAATAACCAAATGTCATTAAGATCTGTCAAAATATTGCAATCCGGTGCCATACGCAGCGCACAAAGCATAATGCATGGGGATCACGAGTGTGGACATGAAGCTTTGATCAAAAATTGGTCTACGTCGTTTATAAAAGGACTTGAAGCGAACGCGTGGCTCATTGTTCCCTAAGAAGTGCCAACTGACAGTCATTTCGCCTCTGTTAGTGTCAGCTGAAAACAGCACTTTTTAAATCTATCAAATGTTGCGATTAGGGAAGATCCATTAATTACGTAACGCAAAAATTGGGCATTTTCAACCTCCCCCCTATGTCACACTTTTTGTATGAAGCATCTAAAAATTATGTATGGGTCGTCACACTTCGCCCAAACCCCCACCCCCCCCCCCCTACTTACGTAATTAGTGTACAGTACCTTACTTGATTAAGGGAAACTATGTTGTGCATCTGCTTATGGCATTATGTTATTTTATTCTTCATCATTGAGGAGATATCAAGCCTTTGGATGGCACAAATTATAAACAATTCTAAGCAAATAAACATTATCAATTTATTTCAAAGTGGTATGTCTATTTATAAAGAATCAACAGAATTAAAAATAAATTTGAACTACGCCACTGATCGGTTCTGCATATTTGCACCCTCGTATTGGTTTCCCACAAATGTGTAGCAACGTTTTTCAAGCTCCCCAACTAACCCACCCGGCCCGCAGTCAATGGAAATGTACATTCCGTACTGTTGCGTTCAGTCTCTATCGCATTTGTGTCATGTGTGGTTACATACTTTTGCCAAGCTTTTCGGCTGGCTGACTAACCTTTGACTGCTGTAAACTTATTTGGACACATTCGATCCCTTTTGCTACCAACATCGGCCCTGTCCACAATGTCAACGGCAGTAGTCCAACAACAACTCAACTAGTAGTGGAAAGTGGCTTCTCAAAGACAGACAAAGAACAGAAGAAAAAAAAACTCCAACGCACCCACCAAATTTAGAATACAGATCGAATGTATCAGGAAAAGCATAGTATTGAATGTAAGAAAGTGGAAAATGATTCCAATGCACAGTAAGGGTAAACGCTGGACCGCTTTGCGAGAAAGTCAGCTGACGCGGCATGAGGAGGAGAAAACATTTGTATTCAAGGGGTATCCTAAAATTTGGAAATTTATTCAAACATTAAAAAACGACATCCCTTCCTCCACGTGAAGCCAGACATGTGCGCCTCTGGACGAACGGAGACATCGCGCTACGATCTGTGATGGTGATGGTTTGTGGCACGATAACTTATAATTGACATACATTATTTGCATAGAAGCACGCGGCCGGTAGTATAGTGAAAATGCAACGCAGTTAAATGTCAGCACTGCTTATGGCGTCTCTGGTTATGGTGATGGGTGGCTTTATTACGACTTTAAGGAAGGCGCGAATCAGACATTCGGATACAATCGATAGTGGGATGATATTGATTTATTTTTGCGATAGCTTTATCGAATGTATCGGAAATTAATTTGAAACAGCTATCAATTTTGAATAATACACTAACACATTTTGCTGCAATTCAGCCAAAACGCGCAGTTTTATGAAATTTTGTTTAAAATTCAAAGCGCATTTTTGTTGTTGCAAATGCAAGATTATGTTCCTTCATTCTAAGCACAAAAATTAATCAAGTCAGGAACGACTCGAATCGTGCTCGTTCGTGAATCGTTCATGTGTTTAGAAATTTCAAGTTTATCCCAACACTACCGTCTTTTCGTTTTAATGAGGTTGAAAAGTTTGCTTCTCATATTTGCTGTATCAAATGGGACATTCAGTCGTGGCTGCAACGAAACATAGCTACTCGAATATGAATCTACTTACTACACTACATAAAACACCCGATCCCGAGCTCACTATAAACTGTTCCTTTGATGCAAAATCAAACAACGAGCCAACCTGTTGGTCATCATCAGCAAACTCAAACTCATTACACTCGGACATCGCCAAAATAGCCAAGTACTGTATACATGACTCCAACCACGCGCAAATGCCAAATCTGTGTGTACTTTTTCGGTACATTGGTCTCGCCATCATCCACATCAGACAGTAAGGGGATTCGCTCGTTCGTCATAAAACTACTCTGGAGGCAAACGTTCGGTGATGATGATGATGATGATGATGGCGATGTATGCTTTAGGAAAGAATATTTACCTTTAAAGTTTCAGATTCAGATTGTTTACATAAAATGCTTCCAGTGGAAACGCATACGGCTAGTAAGCCACTCCACTGAGGTTGATCCCGGTTGGTCATTCGTTTCATTATGTGGACGAAGGGTAAACGAAAAACTTAACTTGTGGACTCTGGACATTCAAATGAATTAGTTGGAAATATGCAAACGTTTTCAAACAGATGAGTGATGTCATTACATTTGATTTGGTCAATCGAGGAGATTGGACAGTCGAAAGAAATCTTCAATAAAATATAAGAATGCTTTGAAATTTGGTATGATGGAAAATATCATTTAGCTTATAAGCTGCGAGACGGCAATGCCACTGTGGGGGATGTATTGCCAACAAGAGAAGAAAAAATAATTACTCTGTTTCAACAGTCTTCGGTTTTGATATTCTGGCAAGCTTTTTAGCCCTAGTTTAAGACCTAAAGACAAATATGAAATCGGCTTATTTCTAATAGTAAACAAAAGAGGAAAGCAGAACCAAATACAAACTATACAAAGATCAAATAGGTTATTTAGAAGAGTATACATAAAAGAGATTAACACAGTTATGAAACAAGACACAACAGAAATCACTTTGGTCACGAGTCATAATCGATCTACTTCAGTAGTTCAAGTGTCATATGTTACAAGTATATCTCGAAGAATATCCAGAATAACGCATGACACACCAAAAAAACATAGAACTGATTAACATTGAAAGTGCACGTATCGATGATGTTTCTTCTATGTATTTCTGTCTAATCAAGATTTAAGGCACCTAAAGCAACTTCTCTACCGTAACTCTCTGCTTCCCATCTTCCGCCAAGCAAACAAACTCACAGATACGCAACTTGCCAATTCAATCCGGATAGATTGTTGAACTTTTCCTCGTTACCCCCCATCGAGGTTAAATGCGTATAAAAGAGACTCGTTAAGAATGGTGCGCGGTGCTTCTTCCATCGAAGAAACGTCGTCGCCTGAGTGGCATAATTACATGCCACATTGCCGCAATCTGCAAACGGAGACAACCCCTTGGTAGTAGTGTAACAACTGCTGCTGTGCTCCATGAAGTATGTACCGACGTACGGTCAAATGAGATGATCGCACAATGCAGTGTAATCATATTCTCCATAGTCTAATTTACTTCCATATTGTACCGTGCTTCGGAAAGTCTAGTTCTGCTTGAAGAATGCGTGTGTGCTTCCGCGTGGTAGATTTTCGGAGACTAGTTTTTCGGATTATGGCACTGTGCAGGGGGTGATTATCATAAATAGAACATAAATTATCTTCATTCAGAAGTTTCAGCGTAGCTTCTCCATAATCGCTTTCGGACAGAGATGAGAAAAATCGATAATAAAGTATGGTCATACTCATTACACATCCGTTTGCCCTAGTTTTTGTACTTTTTAACCAATTGTCGCATGAAGGGACATAGTCAAAACTTCTTGGAGCTTTTATGCAGAACAAACTCGATTACAAAACCACCTTACTTAATATTTTGGAAGCCAATAATATTTTCACATCAAAAGACGCCAGCATTATATCGAGTCGCGAATTGATGTTCAAACACACGTGATTATCTTTTATAATCCAAGAATGTTCATTGTTTTTATCATTCGAGAACACAAATAAAGCTCAAAACAAAAGAGAGTTACATCATGTATTATCAGGTCTTTGAAACATTCTAAAAACAACTAATAA
The DNA here is from genome assembly GCF_024139115.2 of Armigeres subalbatus. Taxonomy (NCBI): domain Eukaryota; kingdom Metazoa; phylum Arthropoda; class Insecta; order Diptera; family Culicidae; genus Armigeres; species Armigeres subalbatus. The sequence goes on from NC_085139.1 coordinate 147,246,894, forward strand.
AATGACGAAAAAATAAGAGTGAATCGTCAAGTGTTGATCGAGTAGGACCTGATACGGTGACAATCGACAAAGGTCTTAGTCGTTCCACAATTTGCGAATTACCCTGGTTGTGGTCTTTCTTAATGGTGATTCTTAGTCTGTTTTGAAGCTGAATCGGAAATTATATCACTGGTGATATATTTTTCTGTCGGCATATTAACATCCTGATTAACAACTGCTGATTATTGAAAACGTCATTCAAAACCGGCTATTTCGCTACAATCATTGCCATCGTCAATTGACGTGCACGAGTGAGAACAATCAAATAGTTATTGGATGATCGGTTATTTTACATTATGCAAAACATTTATTTGACAGATAACTCTTTGATGTTGCAACTAGTGTCAGATGCACATAATTCTTCTAGTGGAAGCACCTCACGGTGCCTGCTGCCGTGAATATCATCGAACTTTCATAAACCTCACGAAAAGAAAGCTTAGAGCATCAGGAAAAGGATACGGGGTGTTTTAAAATCCATCATGCATGAAATTTTGAATAAGCTTTATTTTAAAAATCTCTACTTTCTACCCAAACACAAATTAGTTTCAGAAAAAAGTCATAGGTACCTGTTTGCAGTTTAACAATTTGTTTTTTGAGCGTATGTTGCAATGTGAAATAGTCCAAAAGATTTACATACTTCGATGCTTTTGAAAAGTGCTGTCCTGCAACGTCACAAAAAAATTACAAGTGGAAAAAAAATCATACCTTCGGAAAACCCCGATGCATCTTCGGTTCCCGTGAACGATCAAAGTTTTAGATTGAGGACAAAAAAGAGCTTCTGCGTCCGATGGTCCCAGTTACATCAAAATCGCAAGGTTATGCATATCTCAACCCTTTTTCTAACCCCTTTTTTCTCGAGCCCGGCCATAAACAGGAGAACGTGAATTCCGTGAGTGGATCCCATCGCAAACACTTCATTCTACTATAGCGGCTGCGAGAGAGCAAAACGTGGAGTTGGCTTCTTGGTGATCGGAAAGCAGAATTATCGAGTTATCCGGCGAAAGCTGATAAGCAACAGCATTTGCGTGTTGAGATGAAGGGCAAATTTTTACAACTACAGCGTGATCAGCATCCAAGCCCCAACACCTGATGACGTGAAGGATGCGTCCTATGAGAGCCTTGATAAGGCCTACAGAGAGTGCCCAACAGACGATGTAAAGATTGTCCACGACCACGATAGACCACGTGCTGATTGACGGACGGCATTTCTCGGACGTTATAAAAGTAAGGTCTTTCAGAGACCCGAACAATTACTCGGATCACTACACTGTAGTTGCTAATATTTGGGTGCGACTATCCAGCGTCACGAATTCACGACAGAGCGATGCGTTTAAATATCCAACGCTTGGCCGTTGAAGGGTAACATGGACAGAAGAGAAACGAATCCACCACAGAAAGAAAAGGCAGCACGAAGAGAGTGTAGAAGAGAGATAACTGAAGCGCAGGAGAACATGGATTGAAACGATATGCTGAGGTTTTAAGAGACTGTCAATGGCGCGCGGAATAAGACTGCGCCAGTACCCGCCATGTGCAGTGTCCGAGAGGGAAATTTGCTGACAGACAAGACTATGGTCGCAGCCAGGTGGAAGAAGCACTACGAAGATTTGTTGAACGGTGTTGAACGAAGGTGTATTAAGAATCATGGTGGTCAAGCCCGGTCCCGATGAGCAGCTGAATCATTCGATCCACAATATTATCAAAAAAAATGCGGGGATGAAAAACTTAACCCTGCGTACACAATTTTGGCGTGTATTCTATTCAACAGACTGATACTAGACATGTGCACCGAAAATTTACCGGCGGCGGCGTGATAGATAATTTTCAGCCAGCGACGGCGGCGTGGCGGCATCACGCTGTTGGTGATCGGCATCGTGGCAGCGTGGGTCGGTGTGAACTGATTTCAAACGTCAGAAATTCTCCACAGTTTTTTCGGAAGCTCGTCAGGGAATTCTTCCTGAAGTTCCTCAGAGAGTTCCTCCAGGAGTTCCTCCGGGAATCCCTCCAAGGGTTATCCAGCAATTCACCCGGAAGTTCATCCGTAAGTTTCTCCAGGAATTCCCCAAGAATTTCCCCCGGAAGGATTTCCCGGAATTCCTCCTGAAGTTCCTCCGGAAGTTCCTCCCGGAATTCCTCCGGAAGTTCCTTCAGGAATTTCTCCGGAAGTTCCTTTAGAAATTTCTCCGGAAGTTCCTTCAGGAATTTCTCCGGAAGTTCCTCCAGGAATTCCTCCAGAAGTTCCTCTAAGAATTCATCCGAAAGTTCCTCCAGGAATTCCTCCAGGAATTTCTCAGGAAGTTCCTCCAGGAATTCCTCCGAAAGCTCCTCCAGGAATTCCTCCGGAAGTTCCTCCAGCAATTCCTCGGGAAGTTCCTCCAGGAGTTCCTCCAAGAGTTCCTCCAGGAATTCCTCCGGAAGTTCTTCCAGGAATTCCTCCGGAAGTTCCTCCCGGAATTCCTCCGGAAGTTCCTCCAGGAATTCCTCCGGAAGTTCCTCCAGGAATTCCTCCGTAAGCTAATCAATTCCTCCGGAAGTTCCTCCAGGAATTCCTCCGGAAGATCCTCCAGGAATTCCTCCGGAAGTTCCTCCAGGAATTCCTCCGGAAGTTCCTCCAGGAATACCTCCGGAAGTTCCTCCAGGAATTCCTCCGAGAGTTCCTCCACGAATTACTCCGGAAGTTCCTCCAGGAATTCCTCCGGAAGTTCCTCCAGGAATTCCTCCGGAAGTTCCTCCAGGAATTCCTCCGGAAGTTCCTCCAGGAATTCCTCCGGAAGTTCCTCCAGGAATTCCTCCGGAAGTTCCTCCAGGAATTCCTCGGAAGTTCCTCCAGGAATTCCTCCGGAAGTTCCTCCAGGAATTCCTCCGGAAGTTCCTCCAGGAATTCCTCCGGAAGTTCCTCCAGGAATTCCTCCGGAAGTTCCTCCAGGAATTCCTCCGGAAGTTCCTCCAGGAATTCCTCCGGAAGTTCCTCCAGGAATTCCTCCGGAAGTTCCTCCAGGAATTCCTCCGGAAGTTCCTCCAGGAATTCCTCCGGAAGTTCCTCCAGGAATTCCTCCGGAAGTTCCTCCAGGAATTCCTCCGGAAGTTCCTCCAGGAATTCCTCCGGAAGTTCCTCCAGGAATTCCTCCGGAAGTTCCTCCAGGAATTCCTCCGGAAGTTCCTCCAGGAATTCCTCCGGAAGTTCTTCCAGGAATTCCTCCGGAAGTTCCTCCAGGAATTCCTCCGGAAGTTCCTCCAGGAATTCCTCCGGAAGTTCCTCCAGGAATTCCTCCGGAAGTTCCTCCAGGAATTCCTCCGGAAGTTCCTCCAGGAATTCCTCCGGAAGTTCCTCCAGGAATTCCTCCGGAAGTTCCTCCAGGAATTCCTCCGGAAGTTCCTCCAGGAATTCCTCCGGAAGTTCCTCCAGGAAATCCTCCGGAAGTTCCTCCAGGAAATCCTCCGGAAGTTCATCCAGGAAATCCTCCGGAAGTTCCTCAAGGAATTCCTCCGGAAGTTCCTCCAGGAATTCCTCCGGAAGTTCCTCCAGGAAATCCTCCAGGAATTCCTCCGAAAGTTCCTCCAGGAATTCCTCCGGAAGTTCCTCCCGGAATTGCTCCGGAAGTTCCTCCCGGAATTGCTCAGGAAGTTCCTCCCGGAATTGCTCCGGAAGTTCTTCCAGGAATTGCTCCGAAAGTTCCTCCCGGAATTGCTCCGGAAGTTCCTCCATGAATTCCTCCAGAAGTTCATCCAGGAATTTCACCGAAAAATCTTCCAGGAACTCTTCAAAAAGTTCCTCCAGGAATTCCTCCGGAAGTTCCTCCAGGAATTCCTATGGAAGTTCCTCCAGGAATTCTATCGCAAGGTCCTGCAGAAACTTCTTCAGAGATTCCTCCAAGAATTCTCTGGAAGCTCCTCCATGATTTCCTTTAGAAGTTGCTCCAGGAAATCCTCAGGATATTTTTCAGAAATTCATCCGAAGGTTTCACCTGAAATTATTTGGGAAATTTCTCCAGGAACTCTTTGGGAAGCTTCTCCTCGAAATGTTCCTTCAAGAGTTCTTCCCCGCATTCCTACAAAAGTTCATTTAAAAGTTCATTCAGGAATTCCTCATGGAGTTTCTTCAAGAATTTCTTCGGATTTTATCTCTAGAAATTTCTTCGAAAGTACCTCAGGGAGTTAGTCCGGAAGTCTCTCGGATAATTGCTTAGGAGATTCCAGCAAGATTTTTTTTCCTTCAAATTTCCTTTGGGCTTCGTAGCCTTGCGGTTAGCGATGTCAATTGTCTAGACGCGAGGTATTAATTGGTCAGCCTGTGCGACACATGGTCAAAGACGGTGATTCTGTCTTTTAGTTAAAACAAATTTCTGTGGAGCTCAGAAATTCCGAAGGAGGTATCACGAAATTTCTCCGTGACTGCCTTCCGAAACGTACCAGGGGATTATTTAAATTCTATTGCGATTCGTCCCGTATAATGTTCACCAGTTTTTCCTCTAGGGATTTCTCCTGAAACTCTCCCTGGAGTTACCCTATAAATTCCTCCAAGAACTCGTCATAAATAACTTTGAGAACTCTCCAGAAATTTCCTCTCACATAGAATTTCTAAACCAAATCCAACCACCCCCAGGAATTCATCCGGAAATATCTCCAGGGGTTTTATTAATGATAAACCCAACCGGAGGTTGTTAGATTTTCCAACAATTCTGTACAAGAATCTACCAAAACCTGTATAAGAACTGGGCATATGCGAAATTGCTAAATTCTTATACAAATATTGTATAAAAATCTAACAATTTTGTAAGCTTTTTTTAACATTTTTTGTATAAAAATCTAACAATTTCGCATACACTGGTGAAAATAAGTATAAAGTCAAGCTCGGTTTCCATACAAAATGGCCATATTGGGAAGTCAATATCTCGATTCTTAGCGATTCGATTGGGCTGATTTTTTGCCAACAAGCCTAAAATGACTTGAATTTTTATTCAATGATAGTTACATTTATGCATATACTCTGGTTATACGCGTTTCTGTTGGAAATAATTATAAAGACAGTTCCGTTGTATGGAGCTCCATATAAAAAAGTGGTGTCTTTAAAATTATTTCCAGATTTTGAGGTCAAAATCAACAGAGATGTATATAATTTACTCAAAGATCGAAAGTTCAAGTTAAAAACAGGTGCCTAGTAAAATTTCAGCCAAATCGAATCGCTACGAATCGAAATATCGATCCTCAATCATGATGAAAATGTATGAAAATCATGCTTGTCTTTATACTTATTTCCGGCGGTATATGCCCAGATCTTATACAGGTTTTGGTAGATTCTTATACAGAATTGTTCGAAAATCTAACAACCGCCGGTTGGGTGTGTAGCATGATGGCTATTGTAAATATGTAAATAGAACTATAATAGATGATTAGGGTAAATGAATGAAATAGATATTATTTAATTTAAATTTTGGTTCTTGTTATGTAAATCTTGTATTCAAGTTATGGTTCAATGTTCATTAGATCTTTTTGTGTATAAATTATTGAATAATTTATACACAAAAAGATCTAATGAACATTGAACCATAACCATTGAACCATTGAAAGATACCAAATCGACACCTGACAAGTTCACTCAACGCATATATGTTAAATGTACCACGTAAACGTTCATTCAAAGAATAAACGTTCAAGTTCATCTAAGATGAACACCGCCAAAGCTTCACAGGTCGCTTCGTGAACTTCCACGACCGTCTGAACCAAGGGGTGGGACTTAAGAGGGTTCAGAAGGATGAGAACCTTTTCAGATACGATACGTTATGAGGGAATGAGATGGCAGTTTCATTCGTAGGTTTATGGTGGGTAAATATTTAGATCGGGAAGGTGGATGGCCTTTGGGAAGGTTCAACAACCCCGGACACGATTCGAACAACCTCACGACCTATCTGAGGCAATTTGGGACCACACTGGATCTTTTCAACCGAGACCGTGGAAAGATCCGGGAGTGCGAGTTTTTTAGGCTAAAGTCCAGTTAAAGAGTGTTGTGCGGTTCGTTAGTATTTTTGGGCGAGTATCCTAGAAATAGAAGGTAATTTGTAAAATATGTATGTTCCAAAATGTGTGTGTTTATACGCGTCAAACAGCCGTTTGACGACTTCTTATTGCCAGTTTTTGAGAACGAGATTCGAACCGACGCCTCTACCGACCTCTGGATATCGACGGCATCGCCCAACCCTCTCGGCCACCGTTTTCGTCGATCCACGCGCTCTCGTTGAAAACTATCCGAGTTGCGGCTTTTGGTCCGTGAACCGGAAAGGGACCGCACCGTCACCATTGCGCCCGTCTTGGCCACGCCGGCCACCTTCAAAACGAATTATTTCGTCCGTAGCCGAGCAGTCATTCCGGCTGCCCACGTAATCCATTTTGTTGCCATCTTCGGTGGCGCGTTCCACGAGACGCTGTATTGTTCGACCATCGTTATTGTCCGAACCCCGTCATCCGTTCGCTATTGTGTAGCAGCCATCGATCGCCATTGCGATCCACAGCGTCCAACGACACGCGTTGGCAACCGTTCCTCAGCAAGACCAACCATCATCGAACAGTCCGTTCGCCGGGTCGCGAACCTCGCGGTCACTTGGTGGAGTTGCCGCAATAACATTTCGACAGCGAGCCACATCAGGAAAGATCGGTAAAGCAGAGCACCAGAAAACACCCACGGTACCGTGACTAGAAATTCGCATGCGTAAATGAATTGACACACACACATAAAAGCTAGCTAAAATTATAAATACCGCACACATGAAGTAGACAGACAAGATAAAGCAGAGAGAAAGGAAAGGAAACGAGGAAGTGAAATGATCCTAAGATAAGTTTGTAAATTCAAATAAAAGCATGCTTGTTAATCGTTGCCGTTTTGCTCTACAAAAATAAATGTTTTTTCCATTCAAATGCAACGAGTTTGTAATGTCTAGGTACTAAAGGTTTTTGATGTCGTTCGGTTAGTGTTTTTTTGTCGTATTTTGTGATTTTTACTCCTAGTTGGACTGCTAGGGAAACTCAGTCCCTCCTATTTCCGTTCTTAAAACGAGAAGGGAGAATTGTGAAGGTTGGTTCTGCCAATGATGATAATTTGAGCTACAGTGACTAACCGAACGACTATCTCTAGTCATCGTAAATTTACGCGTGGGACGGTCATCTCGCCGAAAAAGAACGGAAGTACTTCATAACCGTTCGGGTTTGCTAGTGCGTTTCTCACCCACTGAATTCTTTCAAGAAACCTGCCCTGAGGTTTGGATTCTTGCCGGGCACAATAAACAGACGGGCGGCCCTCAATGTTGATTGAGGTGGCGCTTAAGCCGCTCGTTTACGGATTGAAGGTCGGGAGACCCCATAGCCGCTACGGCGTGCTACAGGTGTACAAATGGAAATTCAGTAGCGAATTCCTTCAGAAAAATTTTATTAACCATAAATTTCTCCAAAAATTAACACAGAAATCGCTCCAGGTATTCCCCAAAATATTCCTCCCAAAAGCCTCCTATAAAATCGTTTTGGAAATTTTCAGTAATTCCTTCAGAAATGATCAGGAGATCATTTTTTAATAAATTCCTTTAGAAATAGAATGCACACGAACACTCCTCAGAAATTATAAATATTTGAAATTCTCCCGGCAATTCCTACAGAAACTTTTACAGAAATTCCTTCCGTAAGTCTCTTTTTTCCTGGTACTTCCTCCTAAGTTTCGCTCCTGGAAATTCTTTCACAAATTCTCCTGCCTTCTCTTCCTTGAGGTCCACCAGGAGTTTCCGTGGCAATTACTTCAAAAATCGTTCTATAAACGCCTCAATAGATTTTCCAAGAAATTTCTCGAGAAATTCCTTCGGGAATGCATCAAAGTATACTACAAAAAAGTCTTCAAGGAACTGCTGCTTCAGTTGCTCATTTGCTCTCGTCGCAGCAGGTTGTCTTTGAAAAGGGCTAGAGGGTAGAGATCGCAGGCTTTGTTCGACAGCTGGACACGGATGTGTTACTGATGGAAACGGTGAACAGGACAGCATTGGATAGATCGCTGTTTGTTAAATTCGTTTCATTAGATGCTATGAAAAATTCGCTTGTCAGGAACAAGGAGCCCCGCAAGTTCCACTATTCTAGTGGGAATTCCGTGGAAGTGAAGATGGTGGTGGCAGGCAGCAACGTACAATACATTCGAGTATTTGATCTGCCACCTGAATTACCGGACGACGAGTTGACAGAACGTTTTGCAGAATACGGGAAAGTAGAAAGTATTATCAGGGAGAAATTCCCACCAGACTTAGGTTTGGACCATATGCACACCGGCGTTAGAGGTGTGTATATTGATGTGGAAAAGCAAGTTCCTCCGTCGCTCCAGGTATCCAAATGGACGGCACGGATATACTATCCAAATTTGCGGAATAAGTGCTTCGTGTGTCAAGCGGAAGGACACCGAAAAGACTCGTGTCCACAATTGAGGAACAAACATCCGAAAGGAGAGGTGAATAATAGGCAGTCGAAAAACGGAAAGAAAAGTTATTCCGGAGTTGTAATTGGATTCGAAAGAACAGTAGCAGAACAACCAAACGTTGAAGTCTCGGAGAACGACGTGATAGGAGTGCTGGAGGAGGAAGTAGTTGCATTGCAAATCGACCCAACAAGGAGAACACGTCAAATGGATCCAGATTCTATCCCCTGTTCAATGATAGAGAGGGAAAAAATGGCGGAGACTATGACTTTCAAAAACAAAACAGATCGGATGTGGTTCGTGAAAAAAGGCATAATGGGATACACGGACTGTGTAAATAAATTGAAAACGGAAGATAAGAAGCAGCAAAAGCCAACAACGAGCCAGCTGAGAATTCAATCAACTGAGGTTACACTCATAGATCAATCTCCTCCAAAGAAGACATCTCGTAAAAATGTTTCAAGACGCTTGTCCGAAACATCTTCAGAATAATATTATGTAATATAAAACAGTCTTTGGCTCCGTGGAGTTTTAAATTAAACAATTGAGCCTAATAAAACAAATATTTGAAAAAAAGGAACTGCTTCGGTATATTCCTCCAGACGGAATTCACGATGGAATTATTGTGGGAATATTCCAATGAGTTCTTAAAAGGCACCATGAAACAAGTCCTTGAAGAAGTCCCAAAAGATAAGACATCTGTCAAAAACAATTCAATGTCTGCAAAAAGCAATCTAGTTGTGTGAGCAACGTTATTCGAAACTTATTCAACTATCACTTTTAAATCACCGCAAAACAAAACAGTTTATGACCACACGACACCCAGAACGACATAGAAATTAGGATGAAAACGATTGCCCAAGAGAGACCAATTGAATAATCCTTCGTCGGCGTACACCAGGAAACTTTTCGTGGCGATCTACGGCGGATCAGATGTTTAGCTTGCCGATGATCCTTGATGAATTCCGGGGTACAGACTTACCGTCTGTTCATTCAGTGAAAAGAAACGAGCTGTGGCAGATAATATCTGAACATGATTTTCCGGCGAAACTGATTTGGCTGAAACGTGTTACGCTTGATGGCTCGAAATTAAAAACTTTGATTACAGACGAAGTGTCAACCTCGTTTGTGACATAAGACAAATTGAAGCAAGCGAACTTTCGAATTTATTTTCAAATATTAGTCCATTATGGCTCGCGCATTACAATCGATTGCGGTAGTAGTGGAGGCTTTTGTCGCACAGAAGAGGGATACGGCGAGGGTAGGCTTAACCATTAACTCTATCAAAGCATAGTACATGGTTACTGGCAGAGATAGATGTAGACATAATAGTGTTGATGCAGAGATAGTACTCGAAGGGGATGTGTTTGAAGCTATTGAAGAATTTGTTAAAATTGGAACCCTCGTAACATGGGACAATGATGTTTCCGGTGAAGTGAAAAGATGTATTGCTGATGTAATAGGTCCTTCTACGTATTCTTAAGTTCCGCAACATGCAGATGAAACGAAATTTTCTCTGTATAAAACTTTGATTCTACAAGTGGCCCTTTATGGATACGAAGTGCGGACGTTAAATAAGGCGGACCGGAAAGCTTTTGGGATTTTCAAGCGAAAAGGGCTGCGCACAATACTCGAATAGAAACATGAAAATGTGAACAAAGAAGAAAATGTTGCGAATCTCAGAAAATATGACAGACTTCAGTAGGCTGGTCACTCTGTGCGAATTTGAAAAAAATGAAGCCCGGTCCTGGATGGTGAGTACAAGAAGGAGGGCGTTACTGCTTCCTTCACCGACCGTGTTGGCAACGCCTTGTTCTTTTTTCAATCCTACGTAAAATAATATAACTATTGGCGTCTTTGTTATTCCGCGTGGGACATTTTTATGAATGTGTATCTCGCACCAGCGGAATAATTTTTTTTACACTCCCGATTTTCAATGTTCTCTGATCAGTACGCGGTCCAAATCACATCCTGTAGCCGATCTTTTATTTCTCACTGCCAATTGTCACGGCGGTGTGGTATGGGCTACAATCACATTCCACAAGAAAGCCACTCAAAATCTCATTCCAAATCAGGATTCCCGTCAATCGTTCGTTTATCGTCAGATTTGTGGAAAGAATAGGCAAAAAAGCGTAACGACATTACACAATAAATTTAATGTGTTAAACTTGAGCATGAAATCGGAATAAAATTGTGATTTATGCCGATTGTATACGGGTGCGGACGCGAGCACGGAGTGGAGTTCGATTGCAGAAAAAAACGGCTTCCCGCCACCGCGCTGGGGTTGGGGCTCTTTCTTCCTCGTTCCATCATCACATCATCGGAATAATGCCTTGCGGATCTTCCGGGCTATGCCGCCGTGCAGCGAACTTTTGGACGGCTTCTCCTTCTGGAAGTGGGAAACTTTCCTATGTGTGTAATCTAATTCAATTTTGTGTTTATTTATTTTCTCCACTTTTCTTCGGCTTTTCGCCGCTTTATCGCTTCGAGGACAGAAATGCTAGCAATCTGATATATGTAAACGCGCGTTCCATACACGGTGGATAAACGAAAGTGACTTCCAAACCGAAGAATGCCATGTGTCTGGAAGAGGTAGAAAAACTAAATCCACTCTCGATCCAAGTGATGAGGATGTGCAAATATATGAAGCTATAGGGTGAAAGATTTTGAACGGAACAAAAGGAAATTTCCTTACAAAACACGTTTTAATCATGACAAATTTTAATAATCAGGATAGACCAGTAAAGAAATTTGCGGCATGGAATATATTTTCGAAACATGTCCAATAAAAATCATTTACCCTATCTTCAATACCCATTTTTCGCTCGCACTGCTCCGATTTGAATCTTTTGAAATATGTATACTGTTTATGTCTTCTGAGACTGCCTTGCTTCCGGCATTCCTCATATTCCGCACAACCACGCAGTACTATTTGACTGAGGGAGGCTTCTTTTAAGTTGATAATGTATATTTTTCATACTATCAAGTTATGCAAATTGAGATTATATTGAGAGTGCAGTGGCTACTCCAAAGAAATGCTGTTATTCGTACAGAATTTAAAACGTTCATTTACGTTTTCATTGTTACAAATTGCGACTCATACATTTTCTAATAATAAACCGACATTATTCGATTAGTTGACAAAATGTTAATAGATAATTATGACGAAGTTAATCTTTATCAAATGTGTGGCAAAGCATTTCACATCTGCTGTAGAAAATTCTATTTCTTTTGAATCCATTAAATATGACTTTTATTCCTGCTTCATACGTAGAATGATTCTATTCTATTTGATTCATCAAATTCAGTATTTGATTGCTATCAATGCCATTCGATTTTTAATATTTTTAACTTGATTACATTCCATTCCACTTGATTCCATTGCCTTCGGTTTTATTCGGTGATATTTGATCCATTAAAATAGTTGCGATATTGTCACTCGCTTAATAAAAGAATTATGTTTTGTTTGTGGCGTCAATTACATTGTTCAACTTAAAGAAAAAAGCTTTCGAGAAATCTTCCTCAGCTTCTACTGGATCAAAAAAGCAGGAAGTTTCCGTTAGACATTCCGAAAAAAAACCTACGCAAACTAAACACTTTTATAGATTCTAAGAAAGCTTGATGCGCTAACCTAAATTTCACCCACATTGACGAATTTCTTCTAGTAAAATTTCCCAGAAAGCCATCATTAAAGTATAATATTTCCCACCCACAAATCAACGGCCTATTCATTCATCCATACCTCCCTGATAGGTTTAGCCGGCACTTGGTGAAACTTCTTTTGTTGTCACCTATTGACAGATGAAGCAATGATATGTTGTGACATATTATAGGCTTTAAGATCTCGCTATTTATTCTTTTCATCTCCTGCCACGTTTGACACCCATTCTTCGGGCTCTCCTCTAGTGTCTGTCATGTGTGTTTCAGATATGAGGACATTAATCACATAAACATGCCACGTGGACAAAGCACTCCATGAACATAGGACAGTTTGTCGAATAATCCTCCAGTATCTAATACTCTAGTTCACCAAAATGTTTTACCATCGCCACGGCAGCGTCTTATCCGAAGTCGAATTTCACCCCTCTTTCACCAGGACGATGACGACGACGAGATAATGCCTTGTCAAAAATTAATGAGTGGTAAACAGTTACAAGGGATTTGTTCGCACTTTTTGATGTGCGCGTGCATTGGATTCCGTTTACGGTTTGCTCTTGGTGGGTGTCATTTGGTGTGCGTTTTTGCCCGTTATAAATAAATTATTATTCCTCAAGATACTTCCAGCAGCATCGGGCGACCAGTTCAAGTTTAAGCTCTGGAGGCAATAGCAGTGTGACCTCACTTCACGCCTTCTTGGCTGAAAATACGCTACATTAATTATGAAAATAATCCTACGCATCGATGAAATGAAGCTGTTGGGTAGAGAAATCTTCGTGATAATACAAATTGCATTTTAACTGCGCATCGATTCAGCAGATAAAATTGATTGAAGAGGGGCTTCTTCGTATGATCACGGGTTAAACTTAAAGACTAAGATCTCTCCTTAGGAGAATTTTGTAATGTCATTATTCTTGGAAGGGACTTAAACGTTCCCCTCAAATACAACTACAATAAATCCATTATAGTTAATTACGAATCACGACCACGAGTCTAGAAGATTAGTTCGTACTTTCAGTACATCATGGTACACCAGAAAATCAAAACACAAGCCGAATAATGCGATAATAATTACATCCATCCTAAAAACGGTGAAGCAACAAGTGTCGAAAGTAGCAGTTCCACCATCCAAGGATTGCTCCACCTAAATAGACAGCTTGTCTATTTCACGCCCAGATGGAAGCCCTTTTTGCAGAAAGACAAACGCCACCAGCATGTAAAACAGATTAATTCTGTTACACTCTCTGATTCTCAGGCACGCCCAAAGCGATGGGGAAAAGGAAACCCCAAGCGGCACGACTGACTCTTACTACTTTCCGACGAGAACACTAGGGTAATTCGCCAAATGTTGAACGGCTAATTTCTTCGCCTATTGTTGAACGCACGTGCATTTCTTATGGAAGTTCAACAATAGGCGACAAAATTAGCCGTTCAACAATTGGCGGTTTCCCCTACTGAGGACGACGACGAACGATACAAAAAGTGTCGATCTTAATTCTGCATCGTTTTTCATTTCCAGGCAAGGCCACGACCAGAGCGTCGGATTGGGTAAAAGTGGCTACATAAAAAAGCGATTGGCAGAGAAAGGATTTGTTTGTGATGTAATCCTTTTAAGAGACTGGAAGAATTGTTCGGTATCATGTGTCTCGGCTATTCGCCCTGCTGGAAGTAATATTATGCGATTTCTCAATCGGATAAACCGGATATAGTATGAGGATTTGTTCTCATTACAGCTATGTATTAATTATCGAAGGGTATAAATACACTTGGAAAATTCATTGCGAATTGTGCTGTTCAAAATGTAGATTTCAATAAAAAAATCTTTGGATTTCAACGGAAAATTGTTCCATATTATTGGATTTCTACTGAAAATTATTTGTACAGTAGACGTTCGATAACTGAAAGTCTTCTTCTTCTTCTTATTGGCATTACATCCCCACACTGGAACATAGCCGCCTCGCAGCTTAGTGTTCATTAAGCACCTCCACAGTTATTAACTTGCGAGGTTTCTAAGCCAGATTACCATTTTTGCATTCGTATATCATGAGGCTAACACGATGATACTTTTATGCCCAGGGAAGTTGAGACAATTTCCAATCCGAAAATTGCCTAGACCGGCACCGGGAATCGAACTCAGCCACCCTCAGCATGGTATTGCTCTGTAGCCGCGCGTCTTACCGCACGGCTAAGGAGGGCCCCACTGAAAGTCATTTAACTGCAATTCAATACTTACATCAGTTTTACAGTTATCGGACAGCTGAACTTCAAAACGATGTCAAAGTCGGTGAACTGCATTACGCTGCACAATCAGATGCACTTCTATTGCATCTGACATCGTCTGACAATTGTTTATCGTCTAGAATGCGTCGCAGTTAACGAACGGCATTCGCCAACTGAAACGAAAACATATTGCAGTTATTGAACGACTAGTGTATTGTCCAAAAGAAATTCTTGGGAAATTCCATTGGCCGAAAGCGACATACGCCGAGCTGGTAAATTAGCCGAAAAAGTCGTTTGCCCTAATAGGTCGTTTGGACGAATAGGTCATCAGCCCGAAAATACCGTTTGGCCGAAAATGTCGTTTGGGCCAGCAGGTCATACGGCCAAATACCAATAATTGAACGGGAATTTGCAGTTGTTGAACACCCATCATACTTAACAAAGAGCAATCACATTTTTTCCCTGAAGAAGACACCGACGTCGAAACAATGGACAAAATTTTAAAATTTGTTCTAATATCCATCCGTGTGACCTATTGACATTTACGTTGAAAAGACCTTTTTGTCAAACGACCGTTTAACCGAAATTTCGTAACCTCGTAAATTTCGTAAAAGACGATAGTGGCCTTTAAGTCAAAAGTTATCTACCTAAATCCAATTATGCCGAACTGAACGTTTATCTGAAACTGTTATCAGTTCGAAAATGGTTTGACCAAAAATGTAGTTTGACCGAAAGCGATATACAGCTAATATGGACATTCATCTGAACTGTTAATTTGGCCGAAAACATCGTTTAACCGAATAGATCATTTTACCGAAAATGCCATTCGGTAGAAATGGTCATTTCGCCCGAAATTGTCTTTTCTGCAAAACAACCCTTTCGGCCAAACGGAATTTTCAGTCAAATGACCTATTAGGCTGATCATCTTTTTTGGGGAAAATGATCAATTGAGCCGAACGACACTTTTCGAAGAAAGTTGCAGAAAGGACATTTTTGGGTCAAACGGCTTTTTCTACCAAATGACAATTCTTACTAAACGGCATTTTTGGTCAAATGATGCATAATTGGTCGAACTACTTTTTCAGCCGAACTGCATTATCAAACAAAAGACCTGTTATGGCAAACAACTTTTTACAAGTCCGGCCAAATTTTCCTTTTGCTTCTAGAGCCAAACTACATTTTCGGTCAAACCGTTAAACGTTTCCGTTAAACGTTTAGTTTTGCTAAATAATACTTGGTTAGATATCTTTTGGTTTAAGGACCAGTATGAACTTAAACACAAAGAGGCTACGGAATTTTGTTCAGTGGTCAATTGACAAAAAGTCTATTTCGCCAAACGAGTGGCCATTTTTGACCATATTACCCACATCTTTTCTGAATCACCAATACGAGTGCACTGCGCATACAACATAAACAATTGCGAGGGTAAAAATCATTAAAAAACGAACAAAGGCATATACAGTACCTTGTGCAACTAGCATTCTAAATAATTGAGCAAATAAGTTGAACATTCTTACGTTTGAAGCGTGGAATCAAGTGTGAAATTGTTTTAATTGATAATTTTTCTCTATTTTCGCATGATTGTATCATGTTGCATTATTGAGTGGTATGATCGTTTTGCATCATATTCTCCTGTAAAAACGTAAACATTCAAAATTCACGCACATACTATTGCAAAATAAATCAGTATTGGGGTAATTTGACACTGGGGGATAAATTTATCCCCCAAAAAAGAACGAACAGGCAAACCTGTCAAAATCCATAGTAAAAAAAAATGGATGTCGCTCCTCTGATATTACCCGTTCAGTCCGAGGTTCAGTCATTGATATTTGGCCGTATGACCTGTTGGACCAAATGACATTTTCGGCCAAATGGATCATTCTGTCAAAAAACCATTTAGGCTGAACGGCATTTTTGGCCAACGATCGTTTCGGCCAGACGACCTGCTAGGGCATACGGCTTTTTCGGCCAAATTACCAGTTCGGTCGTCTGTCGCTTTCGGTCAATGGAATTTCCCAAGAATTTCTTATCGAAAATAAAAAGGATTTTTTTGAAGATCATTAATAAATCCTGGCATTTTTCCCTTGGTTAAAAGTTGGCCATGCCAAACTAGCCGCCTAATGATGAACTTCTTTATGCGAAAAAATCACTCTTATAAATGATAAAAAGAACTAGCCCTCCTAAATAATCTAGATTGACAAAGTCAAAGTTAAAGCGTCCCTATTACCAGACACAATTTTCTGTGTTAATTTTAGAGAATACTCAACAGAAACTCAAAAAGAACTTTCCGTGGATATTCCGAACATTTTCCTGTAGGAATTTGGAACAACTTCCCGTGAAAACTCTGAAGAGATTCTCCTTGGGTTTTCCTTGGTAAATCCTAAGAGCTACTCTTGGTAAAGGCTACCTTACACCTCTGGAAAAAATTCCGCCGGATTATGGTCCCCGTGCATTTTAAATGGAGCCGGGACTGTAATTTACCGTGTCAAAATCCCGAAAACATCGCATGTGCAAAAATACATGGGTGAAAAATCCGCGGACCAAGTTCCCGAGGTGTGAGGCTACCTTAATTCCAAAGATTTCTCTAAACTTGAAAGTAGTTCGAGTGGGAAATCTAAAAGAAATCCTAATGAACATTCCGGAAAAAACATGAAGAATTTTCTAAGAAAGCTCATGAACTTTTTGAGGCGAAAAACAAAAGATTCTCCCGTTAATGTTTTGCAAATATCCAAAATGACCAATTCAGCCGAACGACATTTTCGATCGAATGTCCATTTCGGTCAAAGAGCATATTCGTCTAACCGATTTTTTTCAGTCAAAGAAACTATTCGACCAAATAACATTCTCGGCCAAATAACATATTTCTATGTTGACATCAAATTGATACATAATTTGTTTTCAAATATGAATCATCATGATTGATTACATATTTTGGTCCCACTTTGCTGTAGATTACAATCCACCGTTTATCTTTTAGTTAAAATTTGACAGTTCAATGGTTATTTCTTCGAGGTTAAAAATAATTCTGCTCCGGAGCATGGTTAGATTTGACAGTTCGCTCGTTAAGCTTTGTTAGCGAGAAAATTGGAGCTAAATCCTTTTTTTTTTCAGATATTGCTTTTTGCATTTAGCATTACATTTAGTTCACTCTTACATATATGTATAATACTGTCAAAATTTGCATTTGACAATTAAATTTTCAGTTAAAATCTCTATTTTTTGACATCGGTGCACTCACACAACCAATCGACATCAGTTGTCAAAAATCAGGGGTACCAACTTAACAATCATCTCCTTGTTGCCGAGTTAAGCGCTGAGTGCTTGGCGGTAAGACGCGCAGCTACAAAGCAAGACCATGCTGAGGGTGGCTGGGTTCCCGATTCCGGTCTAGGCAATTTTCGGATTGGAAATTGTCTCGACTTCCCTGGGCATAAAAGTATCATCGTGCTAGCCTCATGATATACGAATGCAAAAATGGTAACCTGACTTAGAAACCTCGCAGTTAATAACTGCGGAAGTGCTTAATGAACACTAAGCTGCGAGGCGGCTCTGTCCCAGTGTGGGGATGTAATGCCAATAAGAAGAAGAAAAAGCTTGGCGTGGAAAACCAAAAGTGGAAATAAAATTATGGGATTTATGCGCAATAACTACCAATCTGTCAACACTTAAATGGGTCGGCTTCGGGGTAAAATGTTTACCACGATGAGGAAATAATAATCGAACTGTCAAATTTTAACTAAAAGTTAAACGAATCGGTGGAATGGTTCACAGCCTAAATTGAATGATATGACATCAAACTGTTTACTTACTTTGTTGTACTTACCAATATCAAAATTAGTTTTTAATTTGCAGGAATAGTTTTTTATTTGATGTCCAGTAAGATTTTTTGCAATACGTTTTGTTATTTTAACCGTTAAAACCAAAAAGATATCAAATTAAGTAAACATAATCGATGATTTCACAACATTAAAAAAAGTTATCGATTTGCTCTCAAGCTTTGCTCGGGTAGGCTTCTACCAAATAGTCTTTTCGATTAAACAACATATTCGGCCAAACAACTTTCAGCCTTGTGGTCTTCAGCCAAATGGTTTTCCGTTGAACGACTCTTGGCCATTCAAAAATTCAACTTCAATTAGTTTTTTTTTTTAATTTGAACGGGATTCCTTCGCAATTTTCACACGAAGTTTTGCTTAGTTTTTACGGAGAGCTTTTCTAAATTTTCATGGAAACCATTGGTATCTTCATGAAAAATTTTATGAAGTTTCAACGTTATGTTGTAGAGATCTATCAGGAAATTGTATGGAAATTCCACTGAATCTTCGAAATTTCACTAAAAATTTTGCGGAATTCTTCAAATTTGAATCAGCGTGAAAAATTATAGATCAGCGGCGTGACAAATTTTATACGGCGGCGCGCCGATGCAAAAATGTCGGCGGCGGCGGCGTGCCAAAAACTGTCGGCAGCGGCAGCGTGGCGCACACTTCTAATTGCTTGCATGATAATTTGTGTGATCGAAATCATTTTTACTCAGATGAGCCCAGACCGTTTAGCGATCTCTGTGGGCTTTATCTGCCTTGTAGGTTGTCCTATTCCCATTTAATCGTCCTATCAACCGGCGTGATCGAATTGAGTTTTGCATTCCAGTGGAGTGCTTTGTTATTGTTAAAGTAATTCATTATGACGGCAACTGACGATCTTCGGCTGCTGCGTAAAATGGAACGTACTATGGGCTTTTCTCCGGATAATCTCAATGAGTTTGTTCAAACCAATTGCCAAGCTAGACCAAATCTGGGAGAAATATAGCATGATGCGAATGCAAATCGAGCAAATGTTTCCGATGAATAGACACTGACGAAACTGAACCGGCCAACCATAGTAACCTTTTTATTTTTATAACGCTCTTGAAGTCCATTATTTACTCTACAAGAGTGCCTTAGAACTATAATAAAACCAAAATGAAGAAGCTACAGCAACACAGGTGTTTTCACCTGCAGCAAGACAGCAACAATGCTAAGATCCCGAAAGATTTCGAGAACGACGTTTATCATGTATGTATGGTTTACTCAAGGCAGGCTCGACCACCGCATTTCAGATTCAGCAGCAATTATTCACCATCAAAAGTCAAACTCGTAGAGTTGAAGTTTACATGTCAGAAGATTCATAGAAAATAACACCAAAAAATGGAATTACAATTACGCCAAAAAGCGTAATTCCACACGGGATATAACCCCAATGTACGCAATATTGTACGTGAATTGTATGCAAGTTTTTGGCAAACCTTTTTGGAAGAGGACCATTTCAACATTTAATCGCGTAAAATTCCTCACATCTCGTTTAATGTAATAATTACTTTCAATTATTTTTTCTGTGTTGCTAATGTTTAACGGTAGGATGTCAGATTGAGTCACATTTCGAGACATGTACAAAAACCTAATCAATAACGACACTGAACAAGTTTACATGGACAAGTTTACTTATTTGAGAACTTCTCTCCCTGCAAGAAATCGCATCGATTGAAGCGATTCAGCAGAAGAACAGTTGGCCATTCTGCGGAGAACCAACTCACTCCCCCTTTAAGCATACACAATTTTTGGAGATGCAGTTTTCGGGGAGGCTCGACGCCGTGAAGAAACATTTGTTTGTTTTGTCTTGTCTGCCGTAAGGACATTTTGCACGGTTTTGGACTCGAGTATCGTGTTTTCGCTATGATCAACGGCACCACACGTTACTTCACTAGTTACTCGTTGATCATCGCGAAACCATCCGTCAAGTCTGGACAGTCTAATGACAGTCAGTCAAATAAGAAATTATCTCGAATGCAACCACTTTAAGTTGCATAACAACATAAATCAGTCACGCAACACAATTTCAGCCTACATCAACGCGTGAGAAGTGAATAACAAAAAGTGAGAAGTAAAGTGAAGAATTTTTCACTTCTTATTTCTCACTTTTTATTTCTTACTTCTCATTTCTGAATTATATTTAATCACTTACATATTGCCCATTCACCAATGTTCGGCCAAATGACGATTTTGGCCATTTGACCCGTTCAGTACATTTACTGAACGGATTCAGTCAAATGGCATTTTAGACCGAACTGCCAATCTGCTAACAAAAAACATTTCGATCAAAAGACTTCTTATGACCTGTTTGGCTAAATCTGGTTCCCGGCCAGATGGCTTTCGGCCAAATGGTTTTCAGCCAAACGGTTTTCGGCCAAATTACTTTCGGTTAAGGTCACTCCTGACGGAATCCAAGTTTAAAAGTGCTCGCGTTTTCGGAGGCGCACCACTCGATACGGAAGCAGCGCTCAACTGTCATTTTTATCATTTCACGCATGCTGCGACGCAGCAAAGCAAAATCAACAAAAATGACAGTTGTGCGCCGCCTCTGAATCGAGTGGTGTGCCCCCGAGAACGCGAGTACTTTGGAACTTCGATTCCGTCAGGAGTGACCTTAAATGGCTTTCGTTAAATAGCTCTTTACCTCTAATAAATGACAGGCACTGTTCAAGGTCATCATAAAGATCTGACTGATCCTTCGGTATATCTTACCTTGCCGTCAGCTGCTCTGGTGCCAATCGATGAACGTCACGGCAACCTTTAAGCTGCCTGACTGTTACAGCAACTTGGCTTCTTATGTACACCCTGACCTTGGGAAGCATCCGGTGAATTGAAATCTGGCGAGTATCACTAACCGAACTGTTTTATCGACGACTCTAACATGATTCTAATTGGACTGAAACGAAGGTTCATCACGAGTTTGTCCTAGCAACTCTTCCATGCATCTCGCAATGGTCACAATTGCTGTAGCTCTAGCCAACATTTTCGAATATTTTGCAGAGACGTCTCACATCTCACTTCTCACTTCTTACTTCTCAATTGTGACTTTTCACAGTAAAAAGTGGGTAATGAGATAGCTATGTTGACGCCACTTTCCCCTAATTTCAGTTCCATTTATTATAGCGCCCTTTGAACTAGATATCTCTAGTTTAGCAACCATAGATCAAGTACAAGAATAGAGTCATGCTTCGCATTGTCAAATCCCTGTATTATCATGCCTATGTAATTTATAATGACCCTTTGTAATCTTATTAATCTTAATCTATGCCAATTCCTAGAAGTGAACCAGTAAAAATATCGAATGTAATAAAGAAATTTGTTGTATTAAATCTTTATCAGAAAACAGACATCTTCCAGTGTTTTATTTGTCTAGTGTTCAAGTCCGAAAGAAAGTTATCCATAGAACCCAAGGTGCTCTATGTTGCTTTCGGCCAACATTTTCGGCCTTATAACGATTTTGAACAAACGTTCAATTCGACCAAATTGAATTCGGCTACATTACGCCAAACATTACCCAGTGTGGCCTTCATCCAAAAGACACTTCACCGCCTTAATGCTCTAAAATTGGTGCGGTGCAATTTACTTAATTCAGATTCCGTACCTGAAGTTGTTCACATGCTGCAAATCCTCTATGGGTGCCCAGAATTCATAAGGTACCCCAGGGCAAGTGAAAATACGGGGTGAGTGGGTACTATGACTGCAGATGAATCGATTAACGTTTTTGATGGTAACAATGTTCTAGAAAGATGAAGCAGAACTATCAACGAATTCACCCGACACAAGAATATTTGGATTCAAAACCATTTAAGGCACCATACTAAATAATGCTATTGCTTGATCATGACAGCCCGATATGTGTAAGGACATAAACGGGAACCTTCTTACGAACGAGCGTGAGGTGATCCAAAGGTGGCGGCAGCACTACGATAAGCACCTAAATGGCGATATGGCAGACAACGGTGGCGGTATGGTAATGAACCTAGGAGCACGCGCGCAGGACATGCGACTTCCGGCTCCGAATCTCCAGGAAATCCAGGAGGAGATCGGCCGGCTGAAAAACAACAAAGCCTGGAGTTGACCAACTACCAGGAGAGCTGTTTAAACACGGTGGTGAAGCACTAGCTAGAGCGCTGCACTGGGTGATTACCAAGGTTTGGGAGGATGAGGTTCTGCCGCAGGAGTGGATGGAAGGTGTCGTGTGTCCCATCTACAAAAAGGGCGATAAGCTGGATTGCTGGATTGTAGCAACTACCGCGCAATCACATTGCTGAACGCCGCCTACAAGGTACTCTCCCAAATTTTATGCCGTCGACTAACACCAATTGCAAGAGAGTTCGTGGGGCAGTACCAGGCGGGATTTATGGGTGAACGCTCTACCACAGACCAGGTGTTCGCCATACGTCAGGTATTGCAGAAATGCCGCGAATACAACGTGCCCACACATCATCTATTTATCGACTTCAAAGCCGCATATGATACAATCGATCGGGACCAGCTATGGCAGCTAATGCACGAAAACGGATTTCCGAATAAACTGATACGGTTGATCAAAGCGACGATGGATCGGGTGATGTGCGTAGTTCGAGTTTCAGGGGCATTCTCGAGTCCCTTCGAAACCCGTAGAGGGTTACGGCAAGGTGATGGTCTTTCGTGTCTGCTATTCAACATCGCTTTGGAGGGAGTAATACGAAGGGCAGGGATTGACACGAGTGGTACGATTTTCACGAAGTCCGTCTAGTTATTTGGTTTCGCCGACGACATTGATATCATGGCACGTAACTTTGAGAGGATGGAGGAAGCCTACATCAGACTGAAAAGCGAAGCTAAACGGATTGGACTAGTCATCAACACGTCGAAGACGAAGTACATGATAGGAAGAGGCTCAAGAGAGGTCAATGTGAGCCACCCACCACGAGTTTCTATCGGTGGTGACGAAATCGAGGTGGTTGAAGAATTCGTGTACTTGGGCTCACTGGTGACCGCCGATAACGATACCAGCAGAGAAATTCGGAGACGCATAGTGGCTGGAAATCGTAGGTACTTTGGACTCCGCAAGACGCTCCGATCGAATAGAGTTCGCCGCCGTACCAAACTGACTATCTACAAAACGCTTATAAGACCGGTAGTTTTCTACGGACACGAGACCTGGACGATGCTCGTGGAGGACCAACGCGCACTGGGAGTTTTCGAAAGGAAAGTGTTGCGTACCATCTATGGTGGGGTGCAGATGGCGGACGGTACGTGGAGGAGGCGAATGAACCACGAGTTGCATCAGCTGTTGGGAGAACCATCCATTGTTCACACCGCGAAAATCGGAAGACTGCGGTGGGCCGGGCACGTAGCCAGAATGTCGGACAGTAATCCGGTGAAAATGGTTCTCGACAACGATCCGACGGGAACAAGAAGGCGAGGTGCACAGCGGGCAAGGTGGATCGATCAGGTGGAGGACGACTTGCGGACCCTCCGCAGACTGCGTGGTTGGCGAAGTGCAGCCATGAACCGAGCTGAATGGAGAAGTCTTTTATGTGCAGCACAGGCCACTCCGGCCTTAGTCTGATGATAAATAAATAAATTGATCATGACTTTAAACTACCGGGAAAATCTAATACTTCAATTTTATTTCGATGGATTTCAAACTAAAAAAGTCGTTTTTATATTAATCTTTGGTGAGGAAAGTAAACATTTTGAGCAATTAAATAATTGTGTGACATCGAAAACGATTAAAATGTTTAATTGAAGCCAAAATCTGAAATTTCCATTCGCCCTTGATTTCTAACATACATGGGCCAAGTAGAACATATTTATACAACATTTCCGAAAAGCTATTTTAACTGTTTTTAGATGGTTGTCTAGTGAAAAATAACTTCATCATTCATATATCATATGGATATTAATCATATCCAGATTGATTTCGTTGTTAAAAAGTATTGTACAGGTAATTATCAAATATGTATTTTACATTCTGAAAATTATCCCCTGCATGAAGAGGAGCAATGGCTATAACTATGCGATATTCTTCCCATAACAGTGCAAATAATCTATTTATTCTACAATAGGTCAACAGGATTTGTCTTGAGTTTTGTTATTTTCAAATTTCGCATCAGATTTTCAGATAAATAAAGAGCTTAACACATAAATTGGCAACTTTGTTCTGTTACAAATTAAAAACACTGCGCATCGTTTCTTTTGAAGTATTGATTTATGTAATAAGTTGTGTTCTAAACAGAGAAATATTTATTCATACGAAAAGTGAACAAATATTTGCTTATCCTTGCCACCTAAAACTTTTGATACAAAAGCAAGCTAATGGAAAACAAGACAACAGCCAAATAAACAGTTAATAAAAAGTTGTCTTCTTTTCATGTCTGCTAACATTATAATCCCTTTCTTGTTGCAAAAATAAAGTCCGACATGCAACCAATCTCCATTCATGATCTGAAAATACTTATACCCAGAAATAATATGAATAGTATATCTACATTCCTCAAAATAGTTTCGTTCGACTGTAGAAAACAGAATAGGTCCCACTTGCCCCGTTTGAAGGGGTAAGTGGGTCTTGAAGGTAAATTTATTTCTAGCACTACCAATATTTTTGTAATTGAATAAATGGCTTCCAACACCTCTACACTTCAATAATAGAAGCATTTGATGATGAATCCGTGTTAAATGTTCTGAAGTAACCTGTTTTCTAAGCGTTAACAATTTTGTTGAACTAGCGTTTTTTTGGGTTCCATTTGCCCCGGGGTACCTTAATTGCCAAGTTAGTCATATAAGTGGTACTTATCAGCTGGTGGAAAAGCTGCCAGGCGGTGAGCTCACCATTCATGTCATCCGTGATGGAGTCTGTAAGCAAAGTAACATCTTTATTCCAAATATCAAGCATAATGACAAGCCTGCAGCCTGAAGCTGCTGTCTTCTTCTTCTTATTCTTCTTCTTCAATGGCTCTACATTCCAACTGGAACTTGGCCTGCTTTTCAACTTAGTATTCTATTAGCATTTTTTCAGTCGAAAACGTTCCCCACCTGAAAACATCCTAGACCGGAACGAGCATCGAACTAGCCTTCTCCGGATTGGAAATCCTACGCCTTTACTCGCAAGGCTACTGGAGACCCAATACGTGCAATACTGACATAACTCAAAAAATTACGTTATTAACATTTTGATGTAAAAGTACGGAAAACGGCATAAAGGTTCACCTGACAAAGAGCTAGGTTTGTGTCGAAAATTTAAAGCGTCGTTTCTGAAAATTTGCAGATTTTGAGTTGTGCCTATGACGATATGCATTCACACGTAGGGTCGCTTAAGCATCTGGAGTCAGATGATGCAAAAAGGGCATGGTGGATTTTGAAACAAACGACTTCTAGATAAAGTAACCGTTTCGCAACATAGCTGTAGTGGAAACAGAATCAAAGCGAGTCTCCCGACAGCATTGGTCGGCAAAATAGCTCTAGTTTTTAAGGAAGCATAAAACATGATTGAAGTAAACTCACATGAAATACCAAGCAGTTGAAAAAATGCATTTATGAACTCGTTTTTAACGGCACACGGTGAGGCCTGCTTGCTTATACATGCAGCTTATTATAAAAGTTAAAGCCCACTGTTAAATCCCACCACATCCTAAGCGAGTCACTATTGGACGAAGTCCCTGCTGCTTCTGAATAACATAAAATTCGTAAAAATATAAATCATAAACCCCTCCGTGCAGAATAGTAATACCGCTTTATTTATAAACAAATAGATATTGCATATTGAGCATCGCATCGGAATCACACATTCAATCACCGCAAAGCCAATATAGTGGCAAAAGAAGCTCTTTGCCTACCAAATGCCAGCAATGATGCACACAAATGATATCGTTCGTTCCGGAAAAAGGTACACTGGTCGTCATCGTCAGCTTTATAAGGATGAGCTGTAGTATACGATTCCTACAACTGCACGAATAGGCGACGCGACACGGCAATGATGGAAAGGTGATTTTATGTGGCACATATCCGTGCAGAAAAACAAGATTGATTCGGCTTTCTTTATTCGGATCGTTGGTACATCTTGTTATAACGAGGCAAGCCAGATAAATCTTTCCAATTTGTTCGGCCTAGTGGTACCGAACCTCGGATTGGTACTCGTCGTTGGGGTTGTCGGCGTAGCATGAATGGATGACTGGAAATCCGACAGCGAGTGCTGTGTACCCATCTGGCAGTGAACCGTGGGATATGGCATCGGGAGTGAAGCAACGCGCGAATCGTCATGGTGCTGAGAGATAACCAACTTGCTTCGACTTCGACGATGGCGACCCGGCAAGAATCCAATAATGCAGAAAAAGGTATCACATACACCTTCAATCAATTCGTGACAGCCAACAGCGCGCTGCTCGGTGGCGTATGTTTCGCTGGGGGCACATTTAATTCACGTGAAAGCTGTCTCTAGGAGTGCAGAAGAGCCGGGATATATATTTATTAGATCAACTCTCCGTTTCAGGTTACCGGCAAAAGTCGAAATGTTCGCGGATACACACAAAGAATCCCACAGAGGAGCAACCACACATGTACAGGGTAGGCTTGAACGAAAATCAGCCGGACTAAAGAAGTTGAAGCTGATACCAATGTGTTATAAATACCGAATAAATGAAAATATTTGCAAAATAATAATATTTGATAGGTCAAAGATGTTACCAATGATATGAAAAATTAGAACAGGAACCCCAGCAAAACCAATTTACATAAAAAACCTAATATTAAAAATTCATAAAATAGCTCATAATGTTCACAAGCATATCTATACTTTCTATAGACGCTTCTTGTTTCACTTTTTAAGCACAAAATATTAGTCAAAAAACTTACAGTTAACATAAAAATCGAAAATTCGTTTGAGTGGAAAGTTACAATTAATTCCCATCACTAATTCTGATTTGTTTATGGAAAACTGATTTGTTTATGCAGAATGACAACAGGGAAGTTAAACGTTGCCGGTTCCATAAAAAGATTCAGAGAATAATAAAAGGATAAATGATACTACAACGAAAGTAAACTTTAGGAGCGGTGACAAATGGAATACGAAAAACATTGAGCACGTGTTTATCAAGTGCATTGATCATGACCAAAAATTGTTGTGATAACTCCCTAACTATAGAGTTATAGAGCTAATAAAATAAAGGTGTGGGGACGTGGCTTGCATAAATGTTGATGATGGTCGAACCAACATTAAACATTATGAAGAAGTACGTGAGCTGAAAAAACAAACCAGAGTAATGGAAAAAACCCAGATTAAAGTATTTAGCAGTGAAGGTGCCTAATGAGAAAATGATAATTGAAGCTGAAAAATTTTACATTGTCAATAGGGATATAGAATAATAGGAGCGAACTCCCATTGAATTTTCATTTTGTTTGCAATTATTTATATACATACTAGCTGACCCGGCGAACTTTGTCTCACCGAAAATGATCAATTTTGCGTGCACAATTTTTCTACAATTTATCTAGAAAACAAATCGGTTCTTCAGAAAGATTTTTCATTTTTTACAGTTACAGTACATAACATTTTCCTAATAATTAGGTAAACAAACAAAAATTAGCACAAATCGACCTTTTATTATTGAATGATAATGCCAACTTTGTGTTATATATACAGATGATCAAGATTTAAAATTTGCAGAAAAGCAAAAAAACGAAGATTCAGTTTTGATTCTCAAAGTATTGCTGTTTCATGATAACATTTTTTCTCGTAAGTAGAAGAAAACGGATATAAATCAGCAACATGTATAGACAATTGAGTGGGGCGTCAGGTCATTTTTCAAATGGTTTTTCGATACCATTGCAAAATTTGGGCCCGATTGGTTGGTTACTCGCTTTCCGCATCGCCGCCGCATGCCGGAAAACTTTGCCGAATAAAGCTATAACGCTTTGAAGATTGATTGTTCAAACTATATTAAAAAATCGTTTATTCTTCCAGCACTGCCGTACCAATAATTTAAATGAGTGTTATTTCAAAATTATTGATCTTATAGGGCTTATAGAGCTGATGGGAGTTATTCGAAATCATTTCACAAAGTGAAAATTTCGACAAGAAGGAAGATGGGTTTTGCCCTCTGGCAACCGGTAGTGCTGGCAGAAACATTGATTTCCTAATGATATGGAAATGCTAATCGGGGGAATGACGGCTTTGGCAGGTTTTGTCCTATTATTGGCAAGGGGTTTTTTTTATGACTAATTATGCTCAAATGTGGCATATCAAAGAATATTGTGGCAAAATTTCATAAAATTTGGTCGACAAAAACCCCCCTGACAATAATAGAACAAAACCTGCCCAAGCCGTCTTTTCCCCTATCATCTTCCAATCTTAGACGTACATGTTCATGATAGAATTAGAGGCGAAAGTATAGAATTGATAGTTCCGTTAGGATACGGCAGGCATGAAGAATGTTTTTATAGAAATCGATTTGAAAGCGAGCGGAGGGCAATATTTGTGATGGCATGACACATATCCCACGACCTTCCTTCTGCCAAGCTCCCGTATAGCTTATATATCTCCACTCCCCCATATTAACAAAGACTCGGTTACTGTTTTTACACGAATATTTTTTGCACGGCTTTTTTTACACGGTTTTTCGAAATAGCACGGATTATTTTTACACGGTTTCTCGAAATAACACGGATTATTTTTACACGGATTTTTTTTCACACGGCACGCATCCCCCGTGTAAAAAAAGAATCGGGTGTATATGCTAACGCATTTTAGTACTTACGTGATTGACAATAAATTGAAGCCGCTAAGAGAAAAAAATGTGAAAAAATATGTTTTCGAGGATGGCCCATCGAGCGCATATTTTGCACGTTGATTGGGGTTTCAAAACTATTCGGATCTCACTTTATTGGATGAAGTTTGCGTTTTTCCATACAACAGGCCTACCACGTTGTATGCATAAGTAACTTTTTTCCATCGGATTCTCAATTTTCGGTTCTTCCCACCATCGTTGCTCTTTCGTTTCGTCACATTTGAGCCTGGCGAAATTTCTTTATTACAATATTTGCTTGCACTGGCATATTATCCAACCACAAACAATGTAGAATCGAGAATACTTATTTTTTTACCTCAACTTCAAACAACATCGATATAAATCTACTTCAATATCACTGCAAAGAATCTTTGTAAAAAAAATGTGAAATATTCCTGTTTAAAATTATCAACGTACTTATCATTGCTTATGAGTTATGAGTGCCCATAAGTTGCATGTACTTCCTAATCAGCAGTTGTCAGACTTCTTCGTTTTTTATAATTTTGTATAAAAACGTACCCAAATCTGTATAAAACTTGGCATATACAAAAATGATAATCGAGGCCGAATTTTTTTTAGAAAATCTAGTCAATCAAAAACTTGTTAGATATCTTGGACCCTCGATCCCGAGTAGCACAATTCTAACTATGACAAGTTTAAGCAACAAACTTGCAATCAAAGATAAAACAAATCAATACCAGATTTTCAAAACGATTTATCTTATTTTATAAACAAAGACTCAAACGTCAATTTGACGAATCTGATGGCACTCCCACGCAAACCACTAGCATCAATACGCATGTGAAGGCTTTTGCTGCCTACTGATGGTGGTGACGCAGACAAATAGACGTAACAGCTTGAATATTCTTCTGAATAAATCCATCGCCCATCTCCTTTATCACCACCTTGCGAGCATGTTCGTATGACATTGTCTAGTTGTGAAAAGCGCAATCAATCAAATGCAAATTGATCGTTGAAGTCATGGTCGATGGTGATTTCTCTAGTGTAACGTCTGTTTGTCTGTGGTGTTGGTTTGTATGGATTTGCTATCAGATTCGTCGAATCGACGTTTGAATCTTTCTTTACAAAAGCAGATAATTCGTTTTGAAGATTTAGTATTGAATAAATTGCACCGGAAATTTCCTGGGATTCCTGAACTTGTTCCGTGGCCATCGCATGGGTAGTTCTACCCTACAAAGAAACTACTTTTAAAGATGTTCTACTTTTCTTACATTTATTATCATTATATTCGCCCTTTATTAAATAAAATGCAAAGATTTCGTGCTTTTTGACAACTTTGAGATTTTCTGACAATCGTTTTGACTCTACCCGCAGCGCTCAGGCACATATTACAACACACGTTATGGCGCTAAAATATAAAAATTCTAAACACTTGCTCCAAAAATGACTTATGCCATACTTCAAACAAAACTTCTCCCGATAAAGAGGGTGGGTCATTCAAAGCATTTCATCAGTCCACCATCTGGAGCTACTATTCCCCTTGGCCTTGGTCTCAATTGAACCTGCTTGCATTGTAGTTGGAAATTGACCGTGAGCCGTTGTCAAGATTTGTCTCGCCATTTTAAGGGTTAAAAAAAGCATTTAAGGGTTAAAAAAGCATCCCCAGTGCATTACATCGCACTGTTCCGCATTCTGAATTTCAGGGTGAATGTCATTTTCTGAGGAATGTCATTTTAGGGAAAATGTCATTTTCGTGAAAGCGTCTTTCCGGGAGAACACAATTTTCGATGAAACGTTATTTTCAGCAAAACGCCATTTTCCATAAATTGTCATAGGGGAACTGCTCCTAGAGTTCACCTCATGGCTCCGATATTCATCCCATCAAAGACAAAGCAATGGAAAGCAATTTGAATTGTTTCTTATTTTTGTGAATTTTTTCAGCAGTGTATAATATTAATCACCTACACACTTAAATTATTTTGCCGACCTCAGCAATTTTTTTGTCGAGATTCCAACAGCCGAGAACTCGGTAATTTTTTTTACCGAAATTTCGTCATAGTTTTACATAGATCTCGGTAGCGATTACCAATGACTCGATAAAGTTTACCGAAATCTTGGTAAAAAATTTACCGAGATTCGTCGAAATTATTCCCGAGATCCCGGCTGTTGGATTCTCGGCAATCATAAAATTTCGAATTTTAAGTGTGAATGATGAAAACAACTCAAATTTGGCTTCTTCCACAGAACAGCACACATTGGGTCGATGCAGCTCTCTTTGTGTTTAATATCATTCATGAAAGAGAATGAGGAAACTACCTAATATTGAGTTAAAAATTTGAACTTCGTACCCAAAGCTGAGTTCTTTAAACTTTTGTTTTAAGTACTTGACTTTTTCTGTGTATGTTCAGTGAGATGGAGATCGGGACAGTTCCCCTATTTGGGGAAATATAATTTTTGGATACCCTTTCAGGCCCAAATTTTTCTAAGCGGTATTACCCAGTAGATTTGATATGTTCCATTTCTTTTAGTGGTTAATAGTGGAGAACTGACAAAACAAGTTGAAACATATTTTTTTTTCGGGATGTATTAGACCATCCAAACTGTCCTTGAGTGCAGAACATGCGATCTACAGTTACCATTCAAGCTTTTTTGTCACTATAAGGATATATATTCAACCATATGGATATGGTTATATCCACAATATATTTGTGAAGATCAGGAGACATGGTTAGATGGTTTTGGGATATCTTGGGTCATTCAAACTGTCCTTGAGTTCAGAACTTGCGATCTACAGCAACGAAACTAGATGTTTTCGGCACTATAAGCTTGGATATGTATTCAACTTTGCCCATAACATATTCCTGAAGACCAGGAGACATGATAAGATGGTTTTGGGATATCCTGGGTTATCCAAACCTTGAGTTCAGAACTTGTGATCTACGCTGGTGGCTTTTCTCATCGCTTCAATCTTGGATATGTATTCAACTATGCCCACAATATATTCCTAAAGATCAAGAGACATGGTCTGATGGTTTTGGGATATCCTAAGTCATCCACACGGTCCTTGAGTTCAAAACTTGCGATCTACAACCACTACTTTAGCTTTTCCCGTCATTCGAATCTTGAATATGTATTGAAATATGTTCATGATATATTTGTGAAGACCAAGAGACATGATAATATGGTTTTGGGACATCCTGAGTTATCCAAACTATCCTTGAGTTCAGATCTTGCGATCTACAGTCACCACTCTAGCTTTATTCATTCCTTCAAGCTTGGATATGTATTCAACTATATCCATAATCAATTTTTTGGGAAACGACTGTGGGGTTTAATCATAGATCATTAATTAACGGCTACGCAGTCTCATATGATTAAAACGAGCTTTTATTCGTCCGACGTTTCGACACGGGATTAGTGTCTTCTTCAGGGGAAGAATGATTTGTTCGTTTTTTGTCTTATGTTTTGTCTAACTTTAACTGTCTGGTTATTATGGTGTCGGTACATAGTCTCGGAATCACTTTCCATTTCACTAATAACTGAGTTATTCACTTCTTTCCATTTCACTAAAAACTGAGTTATTAGTGAAATGGAAAGTGATTCCGAGACTATGTACCGACACCATAATAACCAGACAGTTAAAGTTAGACAAAACATAAGACAAAAAACGAACAAATCATTCTTCCCCTGAAGAAGACACTAATCCCGTGTCGAAACGTCGGACGAATAAAAACTCGTTTTAATCATATGAGACTGCGTAGCCGTTAATTAATGATCTATGATTATATCCATAATATATTTGTGGAGATCGGGAAACATGGTTAGATGGTTTTGGGATATCCTGGGTCATTTAAACTGTCCTTGAGTTCAGAACTTGCGATAGATGATTTCAGAACAGACGAAAATAGATGTTTTTTTGGCACTAGAAGCTTGGATATGTATTCAACTATGTCCATACGATATTCCAGGAAGGGAGGGGGGGGTCCCGTAGCGTAGCGAGCGAATGGTCATGGGTTCGATTCACAGCCCCTCTACCAAACCCTCGTCAGTCACCGGAGCCGCAGCCCATACGGTGGCGTTGGGGTACGCGCCTTACCGTCACGGATGCCGTATGACGACTGACAACTTGTATTTCTCGGAGGCATTCCTCCAACGTTACCCGAATTAAATGGCAACTGAACAAAGCAACGATCATTGGATACACGACATGGACAAACGGACACAATGGACTCACGACAAAGATGAACTGGCAACGACAACAATAACGAATAATGAATATTTAAAAAAATAGATTCTGCGTGGATTCTGTACAGCAGAATACCACAGTAGATCATGGCAC
This sequence comes from Armigeres subalbatus, assembly GCF_024139115.2. Classification (NCBI taxonomy): domain Eukaryota; kingdom Metazoa; phylum Arthropoda; class Insecta; order Diptera; family Culicidae; genus Armigeres; species Armigeres subalbatus. The sequence goes on from NC_085139.1 coordinate 147,280,155, forward strand.
AGTAGCGGTTAAGAACACAGAGTGCCTACCAAATAAATACATGAATAAAAAAAACATATCCCTGAAGACCATGAGACATGGTAAGATGGTTTTGGGACACCCTGGGTGATCCAAACCATTCTTGAGTTCAGAATTTGTGATCTACAGCCACTACTCTTGCTTTTTTCATCGCTTTAAGTTTGGATATGTATTCTACTATATCCATTATATATTTGTGAAGATCGAGAGACATTATTAGATGGTTTTAGGTCGTCCAAACGTCCGAAGAAAAGCTAGTGTAGTGGCTGTAGATCTCAAGTCCCGAAATCAAAGACAGTTTGGGTGACGTAGGATGTCAAAGATGTTGGGGCCCTCCTTAGCCGTGTGGTAAGATGCGCGGCTACAAAGCAAGACCATGCTGAGGATGGCTGGGTTCGATTCCCGGTGCCGGTATAGGCAATTTTTAGATTGAAAATTGTCTCGACTTCCCTGGGCATAAAAGTATCATCGTGTTGGCCTCATAATATACGAATGCAAAAATGGTAACTTGGCTTAAAAACCTCGCAGTTAATAACTGTGGAAGTGCTTAATGAACACTAAGCTGCGAGGCGGCTCTGTCCTAGTGTGGGGATGTAATGCCAGTAAGAAGAAGAAGAAGAAGAAGAACAAGGATGTCAAAGAAAAATAAAAAATTGTTTATTGCACATCCCAGTAACTCTAAGGATACATTTGAATGAAAATCTGATATTGAAACAATACAATCCGCTGCCAATACACCTAATATTTTCTCTTCCGTAACTTCAACGTGTTCATGACGTTCTAGGTTGTCGTAAGGCCTTGATCTCCCATTTCTGATATTTTTCTCTGATAGGGGATTTAATTTCAAGCAATTTTGCTGTTGATAGAGTACATGAATCGTGCGATTTTATACATCTATTTTTTCTGTTGTGGTCATAGGGCCCACTGGACTCCGAGGGCCTGAAAGGGTTAAGTAATCCTTTTCGGAAAATGTCATTTTCAGAATAATTTTCTGAATATGTTGAATTCCGAGGAAACGTCATTTTCAATTAAAAAAATTCTCGAGGAACTATCAATTTCGAAAACATGTTACTTTAGGCGAATCGTCTTTTTTCGGAAAACGTCAGTTTCGGCGATATATGATTTTTAAAGAATTGTCATTTTTGGGGAAATTTCATTTTACGAAAAATGTATTTTTCGGGAAAATGGCATTTTCAGGTAAATGTATTTTTTTGTGGAAATATCATTTTCGGAGAAATGTAATTTTCGGGAAAATAAGATTTTCGATGAAATGTCATTGTAGGGAAAAGGTCATTTTCGAAAAAATGTTGTTTTCGGGAATGTTGGGGATTTCAAAGCAATGTCATTTTAAGGGAAATTTAATTTCTGGGAATTTATTATTTTCGGAGAAATGTAATTTAAAAAATCAATTTTAAGTAAAAAAAAAATCTGAAAGGGTGTTTTTCGACTGCATAAGACGTACTGTTCGGAGTTGGCTTTCTCAGTCTGAAGTATCAAAACGATGGTTTATTTACTTGCCCGACGTTTCGGCCGATGGGTTGTGGCGATAGACGATAGACTATACGACACTTGAGAAAGGGCACAACCCATCGGCCGAAACGTCGGGCAAGTAAATAAACCATCGTTTTGATACTTCAGACTGAGAAAGCCAAGTTCAGACCAATATTTTTCTGAGAAATGTAATTTTCGGGAAAATGTCAATTTCCAAAGAAAGTCATTTTCCAGAAATAGACATAAGCCATCCGTGGGCTAAAATTCTCTTTGATAAAGACGAAAAAAAAAAAGTTCCAGGAAATGTAATTTCCAGGGACACATTATTTCAAGAAACATGTTATTTTAGGCGAATCGTGTTTTTCTTGAAAATGTCAGCTTCGAGGAAATATGATTCTCAAAGAGAATTCTATGCTTCGGGAAAATGTAATTTTCGGATGAATGTCATTTTAAGGGAAAATCATTTTCATTTGTTATTTTCAAGGAGATTTCGTTTTTGGGGGAATTTGGGGAAAATTTTATATTCAGGAATATATTTTCTAAGGAGAAATTTCAATTTCAAAGAAATGTCTTTTCCGAGGAAGTGTCTTTTTCGAGACACTGTTATTCTCTGAGAAATGTCCTCGGGAAATGTAATTTTCGGCGAAACGTCATAATACGGGAAATGTATTTTTTATATTATTTTTTGTAGAATTTTCGGGAAAATGACAATTTCGAGAAATGTCATTTTCGGGGAAATATAGTTTTCAGATCAATTGTCGTTTTCGATTTTGTGTTTTTGGGATAATTTCATTTTCGGAAGAATGCAATTTGCTTCGCGGGAAATGTTATTTTTGTGAAACTGTTATTTCCGATGAAATGTTATTTTTAAGGAAGTGATAACTCAGTGATGAAGCTAGTCCCTTAGCTTTATTTATTTATTATTTAGTTGAGTATTCACCCTCATCATTAGCACACCAATAGCCTCAAAGAAAGCATTTTATATGGAGAAATGCTGATTTTTGTTGACATACTGGTCGGATCCGAGGTGTTAAAATGGTTTGAATGAAGAGTTTTAGCAAATGCATTGTAAAATAGATTTGAATGCTGTGCTTCTATTTAGACCTTACTATTTTCTTCAAAGGCGCAAATGATTGTTTTATTATACAGAGTTTGGAATTGGTTAGAAAAGTATTTCAGAATTCTGTTTCCTTTCGTAAAGAGCTACTGTTTGTTGATTCTCAGAATTTGCATACCATCGGCACGAGTGACACTTTGGGATTTTGTGTTAGGGAGTCTAGGAAGTAGGCAACTGTTTATAATTTAACAGAGTTCCTATATGTGCACATAAGTACTCGCAAGTTACTATGCATGATCATGTGCCATGAATGTGCCCGTGGATATCATTAGCACCCATAAGTTTATACGAGCGGGCTTGTGAATAGTAGACAATTTTCAGCCATTCAAAGTCAAAAGCAGTAAAACAAAACAAGCACACGATAGAAGCAGCAGACATCGCAAAGCTGACGGCAGTAAATGTGTGCTCTTGACCATTAATTTTCTCCTTCGAAGATTGCTATTGAACGACCGTGAGCACCCTTGAGTACCCGTGTATGTCCCCTATTAAATTTTTTGTAACCATTAGTTCATGTATTTTAAGAGTCTTTGAGTAACTGCATTAGCGAATGAATTCCCACTACTAGAAAGTATTTTTTTAATTCAAAATAGATTAACATTACAAAAAGCCTTAACTCATCTAGTTTAATAGACAACATGATGGCATTCAGTTTCTTCAATAATATGATTTCAAATCGGCATTAGCAAAACGTTGTAACTCGAGGCATTTATCTGAGTGTTCGGAATTGTAATATCATTTTGCAGGTGATGAACTGGACCTAAACCCAGCCAACAGATTACAGATTTTAATACAATTGTGTATAAAAGCCTTGCTCAAACTGTATACAATTTCAACACGTATAAATTTCGTAGATTTTAAGACAGTCAATGTATTAAAATTTCACAATTCTGCAATAGTTTAATTTGGTTTCTGTATAAAATTCATACATTTTTTTGTATTAGAACCTTGCAGACTCTATATATGCCAAGATTGTATACAGAGAGATGGGATTTGTTTCATAGGAGTAAAGCTTAAAAAGTAATCGGAATAAAGGCTTGAAAAACATTTGCACAGCCTTTGCAAAATTTAAATAATAGTCTTTATCAGTTTCCAGGTATTAAAAAATAAATTCTTCGGAAAAGTTGACCCTCAAAAAAGGAAGGAATCAATTTATTCAATGAAGCGGATATTCTTTTAAAGCCAAAAAGTCAATTCGGGCCTGAATACCTGATGCACGTTTCCTACTATCCTCGCAAACTTCGTCGCCGTCGTCGGAAGGAAGTCGCAAAAATTGCTCCCAATAATAATGCAAACTCCACAAGTGACTCCCCGATGCACCTTTGTGGTATGATTGAAGACTACTCGAGATGCGAGTACACATCGCCCCGAGTACGGCGGCGGGCGGCGAATTGTACATATTTGTTCCCGTCTTGCCCCTAGCAGCAGGTGGTGACACATCACCAAACATACACACACGTGTTCCATCATCAAACGTCATGGCGGAGCTTATGTGTAATATAATAAGAGCAGGCCAGGGTAAACGGATGGCGGAATTCGTGCTGTTATCAAATCACACACATATTGTACTTTGCACAGCGGGCAACCGTGTCAAAGTGTATCGACATTGGGGAGGGTGTCGAGTTAAAGGCGATCTTCATGAGGCTCGTTCTTTTTTGTCTATCCGTGTATTTTTCGACAGTTTCGATGTGCTTCCTCGCGTCTTTGTAGAAAACTTTCCGTTGGCTGATTCGTGGCAGCCCTTATCAAGGTTATCCGATATCATGATTTAGGTGGAGGAAATGCTTTCCCGTTGAAGCGAGAACATTGTAAAAATTCATACTCGTATCATATTCCGTTATTTGTAATCCACAAAAGAACCACTTTAGAAAATTGAATGTTTAGAAAGCAAATATTATATTTCTAAAAACTGATATCACGAAAATTTAATGTTAATTGTGCGATTTTGCGAAGAATCGAAATTTTTTTATTCGTTTCTTTATTTGGTAGGCACTCTGTGTTTCTTAACCGCTACTGTGCCGTCATCTACTGTGGTATTCTGCTCTACAGAATCCACATAGAATCTATTTTTAGACATTCGTTGTTGTTATCATTGCCGGGTCCATCTCATCGTGAGTCCATTGTGTCCTTTTGTCCGTATCGTGTATCCAATTGCTCGTTGCATTGTTCGGTTGCCGCTTATCCGGGTACGTTGGAGGTATGCCTCCGAGAAGAACAATTTGTCAGTCGTCATCGGGCAGCCGTGTCGGTAAGACGCGCACCCCAAAACGCCACCGTTTGGGCTGCACCTCAGGCGACTGACAAGGGCTTGGTGGAGGGGCTGGGAATCGAACCCATGACCGTCCGCTTATAAGGCGAACGTGTAGCCAACTACGCTACGGGACCCCCCCAAGAATCGAAATTGAATATGCTGATTACACTTCTAAAGTAAAGCCTGTCCACGTTAAATTTCGGACACTGAAGACAATATCCAATTGATTTGTAGCCATGTTATCACTTTGACAAGAATGAAAACACGCATAATCGCAAAAATCACAAAAAGTGGAGAGATTCAGCTGTCATGTAAATCAATCTTCTCAGTGGTTTGTGAAAATTTTAAAAAATAGCATTGGATGATGGGTGTCCGAAATTTAACGTGGACAGGCTTTACATGGCTATTCACCAATTTTTATTAGCAATTTGAGGTGTCAACAAATAATAGAAGTACAATTAGTACTACAAAAAAGGAGAGCAAAAATAAACAACGAGAAGCCAAATAGGCGAATCCATATTTTGCACACTTGACTAACTAAAGACACTCTGTAATTTAAAGTAGTACTAGGCATATTCTTCTATATTTTTTCCTCCATCCGACACTATCCGACACCATCCGTCATGTCTGCTCGACAATTATCGTCTCCGGGTGGTTGCCAAGTGTGAAGAATTTTTTTCTTTAATAAATGCGAAAAAAAGCTATCATCCGTCGTAAACTCATGTGCCCCACAACTCGAAGTGGGCTCGCCGTCTTTAACATGCTGCATTTATCCATGTATATCGGATAGCAACAATTATCATTTTTTTCTCTTTTTAATAATTACATATTCGTACTGTGCATGTGTTGAAGTTCAACTATGGATGCAAAGCAAAGCTGACTGTAATTTATCGCTAATTCATGCAAAGTGATTTCCATTTCGTTATTAATAAGCATTTTATCATCGCCCCGTGCATATATTCACTTGATCGCTGATTTTCGGCGGTAATCGGTGTATTTGCCACAAAAGAAATTCTCCCGTTCCGAAGGGCAACGAACGGAATTTCTTCCCTTTTTCCGCTCGAGTTATCTACTTTTTGCGCTCCTCGTGCTCAGTTTGTTCGTATATCATAAGGTGATAATTATATCCGTCGCCATCGTCTCAATTGGTAGCAGAAGCATCACCTTGGACGTCTGGTCTTTGGTGTTATAAAATGTGGTAGCTTCGTACTTGCGACTGAGCGTTAGTCTCCTCACAGGAAGGATGTCACACCATCAAAGAGCATCGCTGGAAACGGCAGTCCTCGCAGAATGATGGAAATCAATAAACAGGTGTTGTCGCAATCAAGATGTTTAAATATATAAGTACGTTTCATCTATGAGCAGACGACACAGGGTATAATGGACCCATTTCGCGCCAAATCGTGTATGGAGCTGGCAACACCCTCCCAGATTTTAATGAGCATGTAGACTTTGTCACAAAAAGCCACTTTGCATACATAGGCCTGTCTCATTTCGCGAATTAAACTTAATAGTGACAGTTTAAAAAAATAATGATAATAAGAATGGATGGTGCTATCCAGCCAAACCAATGAGACATCTAACAATAATGGTTCGATAGGTAATCTTGCTCTGCGAGCAGGGTTATTTGATAATTATTGAAGTTTGAGTTTGTGTTGCATTTAATTCTCCAAATCCTCCAAAAGATCCTCAGGTTTTCCAAAATTGACCTAAAGTATTTGTTTTCTTACTGATTTTTTTTTTCAAATGATAAGTAATCAAAAAACGACGCATTCTACAAAAAAGGTTGTATGAGTGAATATCGCAAAATCAATCAAGTTTTTAAACAAAAAAATTGAAAAATAATCAAATTAAGTCTTACACCGAAAAAAATCGGTTTTTAAAATTAAAAGTCTATTTGCAAAAAAACACCCTTTTTGATTTGGACGAAATTTTTGTCTCAATATAGGTAGTTTTGTTTCTTACCAACCGCCTATGTATCGCAAGCTTGGCACTTGGAAAAAAGTTTACATCTTCATAAATTTTCATTAAAATCGGAAAGGTTGCTGCCAATATTTGCTCGAATTGGCGCGAAATCCCTCAATAGTTAAATTGTTGCAGATTACGCTCGAGAAAGTTTGGATAAAGCGATTTTCTAGAGTTCAGCCGCATTTTGGTCACTGTCCACCAAAGTCATCGAACTTCTGGGGTGTACACAATCGAAGGATTTGAACGCAAGTACGATAGGTACAATCGTTATGGGGCCACATCCCTCCAACCAGGGCTACGCCCCACACTAGCCAAGTCGTAACGTACATAATCTTTCAATCACTGTGCTCCTCGTCTTTCCGTACGGGGCGCCGAGCCCTCCGATGGTGATCCGAGGACGCTCGATGAGCTTTAAAAGCAATGAAGACCCTCCAAGTCCTCTGTAGGCTCCTTCCGGGGCATCCTCTTAAGGTAAGTGTCCATGGAGTATATAAGGAGAAGAATCGTCAGAGCGGCATCATCATCAAAGAAGGACAAAAAAAGACAGTGGGAAGTGAAACTATCCCAATCGGCAGTCGAACTATGGAGAAAAGTTAACGCCCTTAGTGAGATGAGGAAGGCGTTCCCCATTCATCTCGACCAGGGAAACCGCTCAATCTCAAATCCTCCTGTAATTGCTGATGCACACGAGGAATTTTCTGTTTCCTTGGCTTCGGCATGTGTATATCTATCGCCGCCAGAAACCTAACCCACGAAAACTAAACCAACCTGTGCCTGTAAGGTCATGGAGAAGTTCGGTAACCAAAGCGCTTTGATTCAGAGTTTCCTCACTGGACGATCTTTCAAGGGTCGTCATGGCCTTTCACCATCTGCTGGACAATATCTACATTTTTATTTACGCTCGCGGTGTTTTGTTGGTAGACCGCGGGGTCTCCAGTTAGCCCTGCGAGCAAAGGCGTAGGCTTGCGAATCCGGAGATGGTGAGTACGATTCTCAGTCCGGTCTAGAATGTTTCCTAGGTGGGAAACATTCTTAATTAGCATTAGCATTAGCATTGTTACGGTGTAATTCGTAGATTGGACACTAGTGATACTCATGTTTTGCTTTTGAGATCCTTATCTAGAAGGCTATCAGAAATCAAGAAGGGGAGTTGTCCTTGATTCCAGTCTTTAACAAAAATAACAAAAGCATGAAGATTACTACTTCTGGTCACGCCTATCTTCACCGTAACTAGGGAGAGGAAGGAAGTTTTGATGTGGTAATTACTTAACAAGAGGCCACCGACTTAGGGACACCCTCATAAGTACCACGGAGTTGGATAATGAGGAAGGTTTGTTGGGTCAGGATCTGCCTGTAGCTGGTTACATGGTAGATATTACTCCGTAACACACCACGTAAAGGTGCCTACCCAACGTTACGGGTCCTCTCCAGGTGGGGAACATTCTTAACTCTTTGGACAGAGTGTATCCATTAGCAGAGCGTAGAAAAGTCTTTAATAAATAACTGAGGAAATGCTAATATAATACTAAGTTGAAAAGTAGACCAAGTTCCATTTTGAATGTAGAGCCATTGAAGAAGAAAAAGAATAAGAGGAAGAAGTTATCGATGATACACTAGAGCGTATCCGTATCAAGACTCAATCAGCAGACAGTGCTGTCCTTCGCTGGGCCACTGTGGCAGATAACAATAAGCAAATGTCTCCGCGGCCATGTCTTTAAGGACAGGCATCAGCTGCCAGGGCCAAGTATGAAATTAGGCGTACAACTCATACCAAACCAGAAGATAGTACATGCCCTTAGGGTGTCGATCAACCGAAGCCTAACCTTCTTGTCCCACTTCAGGTTTGTGAAGGAATTCCAATGTCGTACCATGATTAACCCAATTCAGACCCAGTCTAGGCCCCAGAGGATCAACAATAGGAGTCTACGTCTACGGGTTGGGCAAGCAATCAGGCAATCTTTGATTGCTTGCCCAATCCGTAGACGTAGACTCCTATTGTTGATCCTCTGGGGCCTATACTGGGTCTGAATCTACTGCACCTCACCTCCGGTATGTTCTCATTTACACTCGCACATTTGGCCCTGTTTGGCCATATGCAAGGAGGCTACTTTCGCCGCAGCAAAATCTGGGGAATATATGGTCCCTCTCCTTATTGAAAAGAAACCGGATGATGCACACATTGGTCGGCGTCTGTCGCCAGTAACGCGGGTTCACTGGCATGGAGCGAGGAGCTGGCACTCTTCCCATGGCCGCTATGAATAATACCATACCAAGACTCTTTCAGGACAAACCTCCCTCAATCCGAAACTGAATGCAATCGCGCTTTTAAGAGCACCCCTTTCAAAATAATGCAGCAAAGCTGGCTAGTTTTGAATTCCGGGAGGCTTGTCCTTAAGAGAGAAGACAATACGAAGACCCTATTAATGTCGGTAATGGAGCTGCTGGGCACCGAATATCAAGATTACAAGAATCGCTATACTGATTGTTCGAGACCCGAAACACCCCGGGATCCAGTGCATCCTCACATTGGGGGTGGCTGAGAACGTGACAGAACGGACATTCTGGCAGGGGTCAGTCACCAAGACAGACGCACATCGGCCCACATCGGCCCCCTTTACAGACGTCAAAACCTGGATTAAAAAAATCGAAGCACGATGGAGTGATTTACTCAAAAGTAGAGGTGTGCGCTTGTCCGAAAATCAGCGGCGGCGGCGTTTGTCAGAATTTTGGTTGGCGGCGGCGGCGTTTTCGAAAATTCTTTAAGTTTTTCCAAAATATTCATTATTGGAAATCATTTTCTTATTTTCCACAGGAACTACTTTGCAGTTCTTTGTAATTCCCAAGGAACATTGCTTAGAAAAAAAAATTGCTGAGTTTTCATGAGAAATTTGTCCCAAATTTTGTACAAGAAATTGTTTGGAAAATTCTCAGAAAGTTCCTGTTAAGTACTCCAGAATACTCAACAAAATATTTTGTCAAATTCACACTGAACATTTTTTTGAATATCTGCGGGAGACTCTGAGAAGTTTTTACGGGAAAGTCGCTGGAGCTTTCACCAGAAATTTTCCGCGGGAGATTTTTCAATATGAGGAAAGAAATTGATTTTAGTGGAAATCGTTAGGAGTTTCCATAGAGAATTCATTCTAAATGGCGCGGAATTTTTTTTAAATTGCCATAGAAAATTCTTCTGAATTTTCATGAGGAATTTTCCAGAATTTCCACAGGGCGACTACTACCTCTTTTGAGAATTCCCTCGCAAATTCTTCAGGAATGTATTGAAAAAATACAAAATAATTAAGGATTTCAAGTTCTTGGAAGATCTTTCGAAAAAAATTCTGGATTATTTTTTCAAATCAATTTTGTTATGGTTTTCCAAAGGAATCAAGGCGTGTCCTAGGAATTATTAGCGTAATTTTCTAAATTATTCCTGGGGGAATTTCCAAAATGAGCCCCCGAATAAATTCCTGGAGGAACTTCTAAATATAATTCAGGAGGAATTTCCGAATGGATTCTTTGAGGATTTCTCGCAGTAGAACATGAAGGGATTTTCAAAAAAAATCTAAAGGAAATTGTGAAGGGTTTTTGCTAATGAAATTTTCTACGGAATTCCAAATGGATTTTCCAAAGGAATTCCTAGAAGAATTTTCAAAGGAATTTCTAAAGTTATTCTCGAACGAATTTTAAAAAAAATCAAATAATTCTTCAGAAGGATTCCAAAATAAATTTATATATTATATATCCCGAAGGAATTTCGAAATCAATTACTATGGGAATTTTAAACGAATTTCCGAAGGTTCAAAGAAATTTGTAGAAGAAATGCTAAAAGAAACTCTCTAGAAATGACCTAAAAATTTCTGGAGAAGTTACTGGAGGAATTTTCTAAATAAATACCGGAAATAATCTCCTTTACGCAGGCCTTGGAAAATTCGTTCAAAAACGAACGAATGCTTCATGTTTAGCCCACAGCGAGGTTTTAATTTCGGTGCACTGATTGATGTTCGCTCGATGACAACAAGGGAAGAAAGAGGAAGGAAGAAAGTGGGGAGTTTCGAACGTGGCATATTCACAATCCGGAAAGTGTCAAGGAGAGAGCCTGCATTATATACCACAGTTTTACACATTAATTCCAACAGAAATGCGAAACTCAGTATAAGTAAGCCAAGAGAGTTATATTCTCTGAACTAGCGGGTTTGATTTCACTCTCCAACATTCCTGAGAAATTCGCGAAAAATCTTAGAATTTCTTGTGTGAATTCCGTAAAAAATTCCATGAAAGTTTCGAATAATTTCTTGTGAAAATTTCAAAGTTTTTCTACACGAATTCCACCAATACCATCCAATTTATACAGAAATTATACCGAAAATGAAATTATCAATGGAATTTTTGGAGGAATTCCTAGATTACTTACCAAATAGATCCTGAAAGAATTCCGGTGGAAACTTCAAGATTTCCACTGGGAGATCCTCCAGGAGTTTATCCGAATTCTTCCAGGAGTTTCACCGGCAGCTCTTCCAAGAAATTCTCCAAGATTTCCTCCGATAATTATTATAGTTATATCGGCAGTTCCTAGGGAGTTCCTTTAAATTTATCAAGAGTTTCCCCCGGGAATTCATTCTGGCTTTCTTTCTGGTATTCATTTAGGCTTCTTCAAGAATTTATATAGAAATTCCTCCAGAAGCTTCTTCGAGAATTTCTCTTGAAGCTCCTCAAGGAATTCTCCGGGAGGTCCTCTGATGATGATGATAATCCAGCTACATACCCCTACAAAGGTTAAGCCAGACGAGATTTATCTATAAGATGAATTCTCCAAGATTTTTTTTGTGAATTCTTCTGGTTCTGGCAGTTCCTTCGTGGGTCCACTGGCAGTTCCTTCGTGGGTTCCTCTGAGAATTCTCCCGGGAGTTTCTTTACAAATTACTCCGGGAATTACTTTGAGAATTCCTCTGAAAGTTCCTCCGGCAATTCATCTGGAAGTTCCTCTGAAAATTCCTCCGTAAGTTCCACCAGTAGCTCTTCCAGGAAATCTTTCAGGCTTTTTGTAGGGAATAATTAAGGCTTTCTTCAGAAATTTAGCTGGAAATTCCTCCCGAAGTTCCTCCGATAGTTTCTCTGGGAGTTCCTCCGGAAGGTCTTATAGGAATTCTTCTAGGAGTTCCTCCTGAAATTCCTCCAGTAGTTCTTACGGGAGTTCCTCCGGCAGTTCCTTCGGGAATTCCTCCGGGAGATCCGCCGGCAGTTTCTACGATAATTCTTCCGGGTGTGGATGAGGAACTATCAGAATAATTTCCGGAGGAACTCCCAAAGGAATTTCCGGCGAAATTCTCGGAGGACTTCTGGGAGGAACTGCCGGTGGAACTTCTGGAGGAATTTCTTGAAGAACTACAGGAAGAAATCCTGAAGGAGTTTCCGGAGGAACTCTCGTAAGAACTCCCGGATGAACTCCCAAATGAACTTCCGTAAGAATTCCGGTAGGAATTCCTGGAAGAAACCTTAGAGGACCTCCCGGGGGAGATCCCAGAGAAATTCTCGGAGGAATTTCCGTAGATAAATTCCTAAGGAAAGCCTAAATGAATTCCTGAAAGAAAGCCTGAATAAATTTCCGGCGGTATTACTGGTGGAACTCCCGGAGGAGTTTTCAGAGGAACAGCCGGAGGAATTCTCGGAGATGAATTTCTTGAGGATCTTCCGAAATCTCATTTCTCGTGAAATTCCTGCCAAATATCCTCCAGGATGAAACAAGATATTTCTAATCGTCAACAATCAGTACCTAGTCCAGACCAGGACACAAGAGACTCTCCGGCAATCCCAGGGTCGGCTAACTACTGGGTAATCAAGGGTTTTTCGCGGTAAACAAAAACTAACACCGGGAACTTTCACATTACTTGCACATATTTTATTTTTCCTAATTGTGGCGTGTGCGTGTTGTTCTGTGTAATAAATTTGTGTTAATTTGTTAAGTGTGACCTATTTTAAACGTTGGTACCGGTACATACCGCTGCTGCTGTTGGTTGTTGGGGCCGGAATAGCCGGCACAGCGACTCCTGTCCAGCTGTGCGGCCAGAAATCTCGCCGGAATAGCGAGGCGAGCGGCTATGCGGACGATCTTCGTCCGACGGGACCAGCAGGCGTTGCTGGACGATGGTGGGCAGGCGTCTTCCCTCGTAGGCGCGATCGGCCGGCCGTGGCTTAGCCACCTTGGACGGCCGAGAGGGGAATTCCTCCTTTACGGTTAGGGCCTACGGCCCGAGGAATTGTCCGTTGAAGGACGTCAGTATCCTTGACGGATTAGGCGCGGAAGCCAAATGACTTCGCGGGCCGAACCGTGTGCTGGACGAATTGGCAGTTCGAAAAAGACGTAGAAAAAGAGATAGGAAAAGAGAGGAAAAGAGGTCCTAAAGGACACCAAGGAATTAATTCCAAGTTCCATAGTACAGGATTGGGAATTACCTGAACACTTTTTCCCCGGAGCTCACACTAGCTCCCACTAGAAAGGGGGGGGGGGGTTCACTTGGAATACTGCACTTTACTTTCACTTCACAGCACACGGACGCCTGATTTACTAAGAGGCCGAGTTTGGGCAATGGCTACTCTTTTATACCAAATTCCCTCCATATTTTCCCGCTAATTTTTATTGCATTTTTCATCCAACATGACATTTGCAGAATCATGATGCCATGTTGGATATTTGATAGCATCCTCATGTCTTTACAGCGGTACCAAACCCTAACGCTTCTGTGGTAGTTCTGCTGGTATTACACGAGAAACGTGAAGGCTCCGACAAAACAACATAATTGCAAAACAAAAATCTACAATTTGTAACCAAACGGTTACACTATCCACCACCCCGATGAAAAAAATGCGAAAGCACGAAGAGATTTTGCATTTTTTTTTTCAATTCACTCTCTCAAGTCATCTTCGGCCGTCATCGGTTCGTGGATGTAAAACAATTAAAAACTATTACAATATTTACAAAACAACAATTTAAAATTCTAAACTACTCTACTTATATCGCGCGATATCATAATTAAGCTTTACAACAAATTAAAAATATAAATAATAAATATAATAAAATAACAATAACGTACGTGCACCAATATATACAAATTAAAATACAAAAATGAAATCAATCAAAACATGCAAAATATACAATAAACAAATTAAAATCATTAAAATATCCCGTATTATGGGTAGACAACATTATTTATAATATTTACAAGTTGCGCATCGAAAAACAATTTTACAACCCTATTTACAATATTTACACCACATTCGATCACATTCGATGTGCGCGGCCGAACCCCCTGGCGGGATTGATTCGCCGGCGGGCAAACTGTCCGTTAGGGACAGTTCGCCGTAACGTCATAATTCTGTCAAAGTCAACTGACACAGCATTTTTATTGTTCGTTATGTTTATGTTTATGCTGTGCAGCAATGGAAAATAACGAAGTAAAAAGTGGCCTTTTTAGTGAATAAATCGGTAAGTAGTACGTACGATTTATATAAACATATCGAAGACTGATCTTCGTATGTATTTGTGTTTTCTTTTAAGGTTGAATGAATTCATTCAGGTGGGTTGCTGTGCTATGTGGCAACAATCTTTACGGCGAAAGATTGTCCCATAGCAAACCCATAACGGTCCCGGGACACCGTGAAAGTCACCTTGACGCTGCAAGATGAAATCAGGTAAGTACAGTGTACACAATTAACAATCCATCATAGTCATGATTGGAATTTAATTTTCTAGTTTGGCCAATAAAATCAATTGGGCGATCCTCTCCCAACAGCTCCACAGGTGGAGTGAGATGAGGGCAAATTGATTTAACCCCTCGCCTCCCGCTCCGATCCTGCCAGTGTTGGTATGGATCCCCGTAATAAATCAGGTAAGTGGATCATTTTATTGCATGCTAGCCTTTTTCAACGACTGATCGGAGTCTTTCATCCGTCGGTCAAACTACATCAGGACTAGACTAACAGCTAATTGATTCTCATTACAACTAACACAACCGACTAACAATTCCATTGTCCTTGGGTGTAATAAAATGATTAAAATTATTTTATTTCCTTTTCATTCCAGATTTCAATACGGCCTGCGGTGTTTCCCATCGAATTCTCGGGACACATGATTCTTCCGCGAGACATCGAATTGTGGCGAAACTGCCGACGGTTTGTAAAAGTGGAAATGAAAGAGAAAAATAAAAATATTAGTAATTATTATTTGTAAATGTTTTATGTTTCTTTTTATTAAAAGAGATGACTTTTTGGTGGGTTCCAGGTGTGCGTCCGGAACAGGGAATTTTCATTGAAGAATTAGGTTCCATTATCGAAGTTGATTTCATGCACAGTTCTTTGGCCGTGGGTTCCGCTCGAAGATTGTTGTTGGCCTTTTTCCGTCGGATCTTAAAAGTCCGAGTTTGCTTCCTTAGGGATTCGGGGTTCGAAGATTGGGAATTTGAAGAATGGAAAGCACTACCAGGTAAGTCTCGGGGATAGTCGAATGAAGGAAGCATCGACTTACTGGTGAAATTGGGAGAAAAATAACCGGAAGAAAAGCATGACATTGGGCTTCTTGTCGTTCCCTTATCGACCTGAAGTTGGTCTTCCGAATTGAATTCGGACTCGCTGAAGGACATATTGTTTTCATCGGAATCGGAACTAGGAATTATAATTTCATGGTTTTCTTCTGGTTCCGACTCCGGTTCCCTGAATTCGCATGTCGCGCTAGGGGGTAAATAGCGAGAATTGGCATCGCTTGTGACGATGTCCATGTCACGCATAAATAAATTAATTATTCTTTTAATTTTTATGACATCCGCTGGCATCATTATCCCCGAAGTCCTCTGCTCCCGAATGGTATGCAGAGTCTCTTCGAGGTCCAGCTCTAACTCCTCTAGCGGGTAGTTAGGATGCGTCGATAGTAATGGACAGGGAATCTCAGTAGATTCCTCTAAGTCCGATTCGTCCGCATCGTATGTCTCCGGCTGCCAATTTATTGCAATATAATTGGTTTCAGCCTTTGCTCGTCGCTTGCGTGTCATTGTATGAGAATCAGTGGTGGTTAAGTGGGTGAAACAAAATCGAAAAAAAACACAGTGACGAATCAAAACAAACAGATTAAAATAAATAGTGCGCGTATGTTGTCATTGTTGATTGGACATAAAACAGTAAAGTTTGATTATGATATATGTTGTAATGTCAATAAACGGTTCACGAAACACAAAATTTGCCAACATCTACGAATTTTAGATCGGAAAAAACGACAATCGATCGCAAATGTGTCCGTGATGTGTTCAGGACCTCTTTTGAAGGCAAAAACCTTGTACAAACACTTTTTCCACATCAAGGAATAAACAGTGATTAAAGGTGGATGTCATTCGTGCAAGCACGGATCCCTGCCACCTCCCGTCGGTAAAATCGTTAGATTTTTGTATACTACTACGGACCCTTGATTACCGTTCGCGGACTTTTGGCTGGGAGCCAATTGAAACTAGATATTTCTAATCGTCAACAATCAGTACCTAGTCCAGACCAGGACACAAGAGACTCTCCGGCAATCCCAGGGTCGGCTAACTACTGGGTAATCAAGGGTTTTTCGCGGTAAACAAAAACTAACACCGGGAACTTTCACATTACTTGCACATATTTTATTTTTCCTAATTGTGGCGTGTGCGTGTTGTTCTGGGTAATAAAATTGTGTTAATTTGTTAAGTGTGACCTATTTTAAACGTTGGTACCGGTACATACCGCTGCTGCTGTTGGTTGTTGGGGCCGGAATAGCCGGCACAGCGACTCCTGTCCAGCTGTGCGGCCAGAAATATCGCCGGAATAGCGAGGCGAGCGGCTATGCGGACGATCTTCGTCCGACGGGACCAGCAGGCGTTGCTGGACGATGGTGGGCAGGCGTCTTCCCTCGTAGGCGCGATCGGCCGGCCGTGGCTTAGCCACCTTGGACGGCCGAGAGGAATTCCTCCTTTACGGTTAGGGGCCTACGGCCCGAGGAATTGTCCGTTGAAGGACGTCAGTATCCTTGACGGATTAGGCGCGGAAGCCAAATGACTTCGCGGGCCGAACCGTGTGCTGGACGAATTGGCAGTTCGAAAAAGACGTAGAAAAAGAGATAGGAAAAGAGAGGAAAAGAGGTCCTAAAGGACACCAAGGAATTAATTCCAAGTTCCATAGTACAGGATTGGGAATTACCTGAACACTTTTTCCCCGGAGCTCACACTAGCTCCCACTAGAAAGGGGGGGGGGGGTTCACTTGGAATACTGCACTTTACTTTCACTTCACAGCACACGGACGCCTGATTTACTAAGAGGCCGAGTTTGGGCAATGGCTACTCTTTTATACCAAATTCCCTCCATATTTTCCCGCTAATTTTTATTGCATTTTTCATCCAACATGACATTTGCAGAATCATGATGCCATGTTGGATATTTGATAGCATCCTCATGTCTTTACAGCGGTACCAAACCCTAACGCTTCTGTGGTAGTTCTGCTGGTATTACACGAGAAACGTGAAGGCTCCGACAAAACAACATAATTGCAAAACAAAAATCTACAATTTGTAACCAAACGGTTACAAGGAATTACGTATGAAGTTCCTGGAGTGATTCCTAATTATTAGAGAAGAGAAGATAATTATTAGAGAAGTTCCTGAAGGAATTTCCGGAGAAATATCTGAAGGAATTCCAGGAAAAATACCTGGAGGAATTAACGCAGAAATTCCCAGATGAAATCCTTAAAATATTCCCAGATGAATTGCTGAAGAAATTACCGGATGAATTCCCGGCAGCTTGTTCTGAAGAAATTCCTGGAAGAACTCTTGGAAGACATCCTGGGGAAACTCTCAAATTAATTTCCGAATGAAATACTGGAGTAAATTCCGAGTGAAGTCCGGAAAGATTTTCTGGACGATTCGGCGAAAAATATCCCGTAGAAATTCCTGGAGAAGTACCTGAAGGAACTCCCGGAAAAATACCTGAAAGATTTTCCGGGGGAAAACTCGGACGAATTCCTGGAGAAATTCCTAAAAAAAATTTTGGAGGAGTTCTTGAAGAATATAATGAAGTAATTGCGATAAGAATTACAGAATGAAATCCTAGAGGAGGTAATTCCACAAATGATTTCCAGCGAAATTCCTGAAGGCGTTTTTTTATGTCTATTATCGCGACTTTCAGCCCAAGGCTGGCTCGTCTCGATAAGGAATTTATTAAAATTTCCAAAGAAATTTATAATGGAATTTCCGAAGGAATCTCTAAAGGAATTTTCGTAGGAATATTTATCCAGAACAATTCCTTTTTGTGTTTTCTAAAGTTTTCGTAAATAAATTTTCGAATGAATTCCTAGAAAATCTCCAAGGATTTCAAAGAAATCCGTAACATTTTGCGAATGTATTTCCAAAACATCATAAGTTCTAAAACGCTAGTCGCGATGTAACCGTTAAAATTATTTTGCCATTTAAAATTATTTTGCTTCAATAAGCTTAACTACAACATGATTGATTGCATCAACAACATCGGTTTGACACTTATAGTACCGGTTTTTGGCTGCTATGTTTGAGCAGTTTTATACTTTTTCATCAACTGTATTTCCGAACGAATTTCTAAAAAAAAAATCCTTGAAACATCTTCGACGAATGTTCTAAAAGAACACGTAAAAGAATTTACAAAGGAATCGTCAAATGATTTTCTAAAGGAATATCCGTTCGAAGAACTGAAGGAATTCCCGTAGAAAGTCCCCAACATATTTCCGGAACAATTTTTTAAGAAGTTTACATTAGTTCCTCTAATGAAATAACATAATAAAAATCGATCGAATTTTCAAAGCAATTTTAAAAGAATATCTAAAGATAAGATCTCCAAAGTATTTTACGAAGAAAAGGAATTTCTGTATAAAATACTGGAGGAAGCTCCGACGGAATTCCTGAAGAAAATTGCGAAGAAAATCTTAAGATTTTTTTAAAGTAATTTACGAGTCAGGGCCATAAAGCAAAGCCATGCAAAAGGTGGCTGGGTTCGATTCCCGATCATGTCTAGGGAATTTTCGAGTTGGAATTTTTTTTTTTTTGATTTCTACGGGAAGTTCTTTTATTATCTATAAGGAATTCTTCGAAAGTTCAATGGGAAGGTAGGGTTGTCGACCAATGGTTGTCGAAGATGGACTTCGGTCAAATGATGTGTTTGGTCAAACTACATATTCGGCCTAACAATTTTCGGCCTTGTGGCTTTCGGCCAAACTACTTTCAGCCTACGGAAATTCGATTGAATCTTAGAAATTTCCAAGGAAAATTCTGCGGACTTCTTCAAATTTGAATCGGCGTGGAAAAATATAGATCAGTGGCGTGACAAATTTTAAACGGCGGCGCGCCGATGCAAAAATATCGGCGGCGGCGGCGTGCCAAAAAACGGTTGGCGGCGTGGCGCGACGGCGCACACCTCTACTCACGAGTCAAAAAAAAAAATCAGTAGATCGTCTCCCGTCTCCATACCGATCACACCCGCTCTTCGCACAACATCGATGATGGTACATTTCGAATTGTTTGCGAAAACTGCGGAGTGTTAAATTCTGTTAAAAACGTGTTTTGCTGGCGCCCGAGGTTTGAGGTTATTGTATTTCCTCAAAACGGTTGGCTGCTTCATAAAGTTTAGACGTTCTATTGCACCCCATCCCGGATGTACGTCGCAGCCCAGGAGGGAACGGGCTTTTTGCCAGGAGTTCTAAGACCCACCCCTAGTAATCACAACTCGGTCTAACCCAAACACTTTTTCAACATTTTATCATCATGCTTTGCAGGGGAAGGGGGGCTAATCTAACTTCTACTTGCCCCTATTCTATCCTTTACAACTTGTTTGGTCTTGTGTCTTTTTTGAAAGCACGAATTCAAAGGTTTGCGGATCCAATTCAACTATCCGCTTCCGGACGTCCAATTCAATCCAGCTATCCGCTTCCAGACGTCAGTCCAGGAAGGTCCAAAATTTTAAAGATTTTATCGTAACCAACCAAATCAAAGGACATTCCTGAAGGCGTTTTTTTATGTCTATTATCGCGACTTTCAGCCCAAGGCTGGCTCGTCTCGATAAGGAATTTATTAAAATTTCCAAAGAAATTTATAATGGAATTTCCGAAGGAATCTCTAAAGGAATTTTCGTAGGAATATTTATCCAGAACAATTCCTTTTTGTGTTTTCTAAAGTTTTCGTAAATAAATTTTCGAATGAATTCCTAGAAAATCTCCAAGGATTTCAAAGAAATCCGTAACATTTTGCGAATGTATTTCCAAAACATCATAAGTTCTAAAACGCTAGTCGCGATGTAACCGTTAAAATTATTTTGCCATTTAAAATTATTTTGCTTCAATAAGCTTAACTACAACATGATTGATTGCATCAACAACATCGGTTTGACACTTATAGTACCGGTTTTTGGCTGCTATGTTTGAGCAGTTTTATACTTTTTCATCAACTGTATTTCCGAACGAATTTCTAAAAAAAAATCCTTGAAACATCTTCGACGAATGTTCTAAAAGAACACGTAAAAGAATTTACAAAGGAATCGTCAAATGATTTTCTAAAGGAATATCCGTTCGAAGAACTGAAGGAATTCCCGTAGAAAGTCCCCAACATATTTCCGGAACAATTTTTTAAGAAGTTTACATTAGTTCCTCTAATGAAATAACATAATAAAAATCGATCGAATTTTCAAAGCAATTTTAAAAGAATATCTAAAGATAAGATCTCCAAAGTATTTTACGAAGAAAAGGAATTTCTGTATAAAATACTGGAGGAAGCTCCGACGGAATTCCTGAAGAAAATTGCGAAGAAAATCTTAAGATTTTTTTAAAGTAATTTACGAGTCAGGGCCATAAAGCAAAGCCATGCAAAAGGTGGCTGGGTTCGATTCCCGATCATGTCTAGGAAATTTTCGAGTTGGATTTTTTTTTGATTTCTACGGGAAGTTCTTTTATTATCTATAAGGAATTCTTCGAAAGTTCAATGGGAAATATTTAAAACAAGGTAGGGTTGTCGACCAATGGTTGTCGAAGATGGACTTCGGTCAAATGATGTGCTTGTTCAAACTACATATTCGGCCTTGTGGCTTTCGGCCAAACTACTTTCAGCCTACGGAAATTCGATTGAATCTTAGAAATTTCCACGGAAAATTCTGCGGACTTCTTCAAATTTGAATCGGCGTGGAAAAATATAGATTAGTGGCGTGACAAATTTTAAACGGCGGCGCGCCGATGCAAAAATATCGGCGACGGCGCACACCTCTACTCACGAGTCAAAAAAAAATCAGTAGATCGTCTCCCGTCTCCATACCGATCACACCCGCTCTTCGCACAACATCGATGATGGTACATTTCGAATTGTTTGCGAAAACTGCGGAGTGTTAAATTCTGTTAAAAACGTGTTTTGCTGGTGCCCGAGGTTTGAGGTTACTGTATTTCCTCAAAACGGTTGGCTGCTTCATAAAGTTTAGACGTTCTATTGCACCCCATCCCGGATGTACGTCGCAGCCCAGGAGGGAACGGGCTTTTTGCCAGGAGTTCTAAGACCCACCCCTAGTAATCACAACTCGGTCTAACCCAAACACTTTTTCAACATTTTATCATCATGCTTTGCAGGGGAAGGGGGGCTAATCTAACTTCTACTTGCCCCTATTCTATCCTTTACAACTTGTTTGGTCTTGTGTCTTTTTTGAAAGCACGAATTCAAAGGTTTGCGGATCCAATTCAACTATCCGCTTCCGGACGTCCAATTCAATCCAGCTATCCGCTTCCAGACGTCAGTCCAGGAAGGTCCAAAATTTTAAAGATTTTATCGTAACCAACCAAATCAAAGGACATCGTATACAATACAGTTAAAGGGTCAGGACCTGCCCAAATTAGCTATAATTAAACCCCACCGTTTGCGCAAAATTGTCATCAGATCTAGAATCCAATTGAAGAATTTACCTTAAACAAAATAAAAAAATCACCCCGTCATAAGAATGGCTGGTGCTACCCCGCAATTCCAAAAAGACAACGATGTAAAATGATTCGATATCTGTCAAAAATAATCTTGCTCTTCGAGCAGGGTTATTCGATAATTATTGAAATATCACTTTTAAGTTGAATTTCAGTTTAATTCTCCAAATGAGACAGACACTAAGCACGCGTCATACAAAAACACGGAAAGTGCTTGCATTCCTACTCGAGCCTGGTTCAAGTCTCACAAGTATTTAAGCATGAAACAGAAGTATAACAGGTTGAGCATTAGTACGTTAAAAAAAAAATCCGTGATAGCGACATAGATGTGATTTATCATATTACAATTAACCCATTAACCCACTACCCAGTTTACGGTCATATTGATACTGATCGTAGTTGGAACAATATAATTTAATTGATAATAAGCATTAAAAATGGATATAGTCTTTATGTATCCATAGATCATTTATTGAGCAATGGAATTACTTTCGGTTTATTAAATAATTCGTACAAACCCAATTCATCCAAGCTAAAGAAGAAACATCCAATACAAGCAATGTGTACCTGAAACGAAAAAAGAAGAATTAGCAATGACAAAATAATCAAAATATGGGCGCAAATGGTCAATATCTCCTGTCAAATAATTTACAGTTTTTTTTTCTGTTTCGTAATTTTGGTGGCTTTAAGCCTCCATAGTTACTTTCGATCATAGTTGAGACCACACTAAAGAAAGTTTAGATTGAAATCACGTCTGGTTTGAGAAATACTACGATGATAATTCTTCGTGCCTTCCATATGATAAACGAACGTAATAAATTTGCTCAGAATCCTTTCAGCTGGAAATAAAGTTGTGCTTAACAATGAATGCTACGCTACGATGAGGCGTCAATGTCACGGTCAAAAGTTGTAACTCCAGAAAGCATAATTTTTCAGAATGTTATTGATCATTATCAAATTTGTGCAAGTAAACAAATTCCAATCATCAAACAATTTTCATCCTCAATTACTCGTGAAATCAATTGTCGCAATATCTAGGAAATCATATTCTCGCAACCATTTCATTCATTGCGACGAGTATTCAGCTAATGCCTCTATGGTATAAAGCTTCTTTACATTTTTCAACATCTTCAGAAATGCTTTTTCTCGCTATCATACTCGGTCGGAAAGCAGCTATAAATGCTATAACCGTTCAAGCCCTCTTTGAAACTGCAAGCCAGTACTTTCTTGCAAGACTTGACTTGGGCTCTACCAACAGGTGGATGAAAAGTTAGAACCGAACATCGTCCTCAGTTTCACAAAGCTCTCTCGTGGAGTGTATCATCATCAATTAGAATGTTGGCTCAACTTTTCCGCGTTGGGATTTTTCCTCCATTTTTTTCCCATACTAAGTGAATACGGGGTTTTGCTCCACGGAACTGGTAATGGCACCTTGCAAGGAACTCTTTTGAAGTGCACTTGAAAGTTGCTCTGCCATTATATGTAACTCGTCATCGTCTCGAACAGTTTACCCTACAGCGCAACAGGCGGGCTCGAAAAAGTAGGGAATCCTTTCGAGTCGATTCCAAGAAGTGGGTGGTTGCAATGCTTGGCTGTGGCGCTCGTACCAACCATAAACAAGCGTAAAGGCAAAGTGATTCGGGAGAAAGGATTATTAAGTGAATACAATATGGGTTAATTGTGTGCTTCAAGTTCAGGAGTTAAGTTCCAAATGAACAGCAGTTCTTAACCTTTGAACTTTTTCTAACTATTAGCTAGCAATTCACTAAAAATGTAATAGTCAATACAATGCAATTGTCTGCAATAAATTGTAGTAACATTGCAATGCAATTCTAGTAAAAAGATTTTGGTTAGATTAATGCTTAGTGCTTCTGATCCAATGAAGACACTGATGGATATTGCCACATCAAGACAGGGAGCTTTGGATTGCGTCTGTTTTCCAGGTTTAAAAATTGTTGAAAGAAAATGTCCTTGAGCAACCAAAAGAGACAGAAAATTCATTAAATTTTCTTAAAGTTGCCTCCAGAAATTTATATTTTTTACAAACAAAATGTGGGGAAAAAGACTTGTTTAAAAAATGTACATAATTTGTAACACTGCAATCGAAGTTCTTTTTCTTTTTTTCATTGGCATCACATCTTCCCATGGGACATTGCCGACTTGCTGTTTAGTGTTCTTTCAGCACTTCCACAGTTATTAATGGCGAGGTTTCTAAGCCAAGTTCCCATTTTTGCATTCGTAAATCACGAGGGTTACATGATGACACTTTCATGCCCAGGGAAGTCGAGAAAATTTCCAACTCGAAAACTTCCTTCGGTATGGTCTTGCATTGTACCGCACGGCTCAGGAAGGTCCCTTTTCGGTTCACCTTATTTTATATCAATTATTCGCAGAAATGTTCATTCGCCAAAGAGGTATACGTCCCACAGATTGAGAGCCGCTGCTCTATAGATTTATTGATACTTGATTTCTAATAAAGTGGTTGAAATCCATGTATCTAGAAGATGTAATCCAGCATGAAATGATTGATCAAGGCCAAGGTCCTTCAGTTCCATAGAACCTTTCGTTAGAAAATTCTTTGCTTAATTGTGAAGTCGCTTTCACAATTGACTCAAAATGTATCGCCATAAATTTGATTTAAAATCCATTAATCAGGTATCAGGTATCAGAACGTCGGCTCAGGAGGCACGTTCCCCTTAATTTGGGAGATTTGTGCCGTCGCCTTCACTGGCCTTTCTCATTTCTTTACCTGACGGAAAAGGAAGTGAAAAGGGGAAAGGAAGAGGAAGTGAAGTTGGAAAGGAGAATGGAACCATTTATAGGAAAGCCAATTATGTAGACTCATGCGCATTCAGCTAGGGACTAAAGAGAGGTGTCACAAAAACACAGAGGACGTAACAATGGACGAACGTCAAAGACGAAACACAGAATGCACTGTAAAAAAAACGCATAATGCGAATCCATATAGGTGGCAATTTGTTGAAAAAAAAACTAAGTAAAAAAAAACATTTTCATAAGCCAACCCTTATTCAACCTCAAGTTGAGATTAAACAAGAGTAGCTTAAGCCGAACGTCAAAGACGAAACACAGAGTACACTGTGAAAAGCGCATAATGCGAATCCATATAGGTGACAAACACAAAGTACATTGTAAAAAAATGCATAATGCGAATCCATATAGGTGGAAGTTTGTTGAAAAACTAAGTAAAACACATATTCATAACCCCACACTCACGTTGAGATTGAACAAGAGTAGCCAAAGCCCAACGTCAAAGACGAGACACAGAGTACACTGTGAAAAACGCATAATGCGAATCCATATAGGTGACAATTTGTTGAAAACTAAGTAAAACACATATTCATAACCCCACTCTTATTTAACCTCACGTTGAGATTGAACAAGAGTAGCCGAAGATAAACGTCAAGGACGAGACACAGAGTACACTGTGAAAAAAACGCATAATGCGAATCCATATAGGTAACATACACAAAGCACATTGTAAAAAACGCATAATGCGAATCCATATAGGTGACAATTTGTTGAAAACTAATTAAAACACATATTCATAACCCCACTCTTATTTAACCTCACGATGAGGTTGAATAAGAGTAGCCGATTATCTCGGAGAAGTAAAAAGTCAACTACGCCATATAGCTCCGGTTAGCGCAGCGAAGGCTAAAATACTGTGAAGTGGGCCCTGGTGCTTCACAGGCTCCGTTTGCGGTTAGGTTCTTATTAGACCCCCCTAACCATTCATTCGTAGGCACGGCCGCATCACACCGAGAATTAGGGGTCACCTGTATGGTGGACTTTTACCACTGGAACAGGCAATCCGTAATGTTATTCTTAGCCAGATAACCAGCTGCCGACACCACACGGCTATCTAGGCTATTCGTGGAGAGAAGTTGACATTGACTTTACGTCAACTCTCAATGTGGCCGAACAGCCGAAGGGTAATTTAAATCCATTAAACACTTCACCATCTTAGTTGACAATTTTTTATTTTTTTGTCTATGATATTTCCAATAATAGCATAGCAATTTAATCAAAATAGAAGAAATGGCTAAACACAGAGTGAATCATTTCATTGGAAAATCAATACGCTCAGTGAATCTTCCCTTGCGCTATGTTCAAATTTAGAGAATCTCGATGGGAACCGAAGCAATCATTTTTTCACGCTAATCAGATAACGTTAATTAGAGTTCAACTGTGTAACCAAGTTCAGCGAAGCATTTGGAGCAAATTACAGCGGCAGGCTGCCGGCACAGGGATTAGTGCATAATGAGCGTGGAACAGCTTAAACGATTTAAACCTATCAAATCAGCTCGACATAATTGGCACAGATAACTAATTTATAAAGCTCAATACACTCGCAACGGTGAAATCATCTTAAGGAACTGCGAAGTAAAGATTAATGCATTTCAGGTTTATAAATATACGTTCTCAACAAAGTTGATAGAAGTTATTTCAATTTAGTTATCTCACCTTGTTCAAGAGATGAACTAATTACGACCAGATATAATCCACTGAAATCCCTCTGCATTGGCCTTTCAATACAACAATACTGAAATTCTCACAATTAGCTGCGGGGGCATTTCTTTTAATGACTCGTGTCGGAATCATCATCTTACATGAATCATTCATGTTCTTACCGAAGCCCACCCAGTCACCCCGGCAGCGCTAGTCGTCGTCGTCGTCATCGTTCCTCAAGTACAAACCATATCGTTCCCCGTTGCTCAATCAAGGTTTTATATCCGTGTAAATTGCGTACTTAGATACGGTTGGGAACAAGTCCCTTTGATAACTCCATCCAGTCCTGATGGGAGTTTGCGTTGCAGCATGCTGCCTTACAACACATACAATGCAGAATATATCGGGACGACCTCCTGTTTATACACGGTGGTGGCAGTTATACCATTAACTTTGCAGATGCCAGAGGTGGGGTTGGAAGGAGATGCATGCTCCCCTTACCGATTGAGATATAGGATTTCCTTCGAGTAGATACATCACGGAAAAGAACTAACGAATTGAATGGGTTACGTTTTCGGCTGTTGCTGTTTTCACTGTCATTGGCACTTGTTACGTTCGCAGGGGTGGAATTAGGGTCATGACTTGGAAATTTATTTCTTTAGTTGAAACCTTCATCTTCATTGACGTTCATGCAGCATGAATCGATGTTTTTTTATGTAGGAAGTAGGGCAAGTGGAAAGAGTCAAATAAATAGCTCATGTTCAAATTAGTGTAAAACAAATTTATATGATACAGATAATAGTTTGAGTTTTCACAATTTTAGCAACCATATAACCTTCTTTAAGTAAGTACCAGACTAGAGACCGAAACTTTAGCTTACCATCGAACGGGAACGTCAAGATCTCTAACTCCATTCAGAAGACTCAACAAATTCACAAAAAATAACGTGGCATCCGCATAGCGGGAATGAACAGAATTTCTCGGGAAAAAAACTACAAAGAAGTACAGTTCAATCTGATATACGTTATATAAAGAGTTGTCCTTAGTCTTTAAACTTAGATTAATAAATAATAGCATATGGTCATTGGTCCGCCGTGCGGCGTAGTTGAATCTTACAGTCAGGGTGGCCACTCAATTTCCGGTTTTAAATTCCCCGTTTTTTCCCGGTTTCCTCGATTCAAGTTTGGAAATTTTACCGGCCGAGGTGTATCGATATAAGATATTATCCTGGAATGGTGCATTTTAGGATTTATTCAACAAATCCATCACTGTGGAGAAATCTGGCTGAAACAAGGCTGCAATAAAAGATCTATCTTAATATTTACATGAAAGGGCACATAAAACATTCTGTAAATGAGATAGCTCTTCGTTCTAGAATAGATTCCTAAGTTCCAAAAAAGACAAGACGAAAAATGTTGAAAACAAAATTATTTCCAAAGGTCGTTTCACGAAATCCGCGTAAGAACAAAGCCCAGCATGTATACAATCCTCCACTTGTGCTTACATTCCTTTTATCGCATTATCAAACCCTGTTCTAAATGATATCCTTGAATGTAGCAGCCTGCCGTAACAGCTGCTATTTAGTTTAAAGTAATAAAATGAGTTTGATTAAATACTGCAAAAGCTATAAAAATATGGACAGCTATTGGGGTAGTGCAAATATTGTACAATAGCAGATTTTTTTCCAAAGTCTCAATTTGTTTGAAATGATCACAAAGGAGTCTATTCTTGAAAAATGACAAATCATGAAACAGAAAACGATAGACAGGTTTACCCTTGAAAAGAACGAATATAAAGGGACAAACGTCTAGAATAAACATAGCTAATCGTTTTGACTAAGCATATGCGGTATTTTGAAAAATTTCGTTCCATGTGGTTCGAAACTAAATTTGAGCATGGCGAAATCTGATTTCTTGATTTCGTTTCGTTTCGTAAAATTATAAAAATTTCGCTAGAAAAAAAAACTAGCTCCTAACGAAATGTAACGGAATTCCGCGGAATTTCGAAACAAATTTAAACTGGGATTATTATTAATTGGGAATCCCAATTTGAGATATTATCAAAAATTTTGGCTGCGCCGCTGAAGGAGCATTGAAGAGTTGTGGGCATTTTTAGATCTTTGCATGGAATTTGCAAAAAAAAAAATCGAGAACGAGTTGAAAGATCATTAAAATTGCTGAAAGTTATTTACAAATGATTGCTTTCAGCTCATACTGACCATAACAGCTGTTCTCATATGCATAACACATATAAGGGACACACAGACAATAGCTCAGTGCGTCGAGCTGATTGTATATACGATACGACTATGGGTCTGAAAAATACAATCTCAAATACACATCTTTATGCATTTTAGAAAAGTGCACAGAATTCTTCTAGTGAGTAAATGTATACTATATATGAAGTCGTTCAATAAATCGAGAAGTCCATCTGTCTTCGATTATAATATGTCTGCCGCCAGTATCACAAGAGTCAGCCTTGGCGTCCATCTAGATTCCAGGCTCAACTTCAATTGTAATTGTAATTGTAATTTTTATTGGGAACGATAACCGGTTAGCTTACACTTATTATCGGGTCAAGGAAGGGTCAAAACAAAAACTACTAAAACACTGGAAACAATAAATAAATTACGAAACAATCAAAACTGAAAAAAAGCTACATCAAAAACTAACAATAGGTGGAGTTAACAAGAAAAAAAATGAAATTTAGAATGTACTTTAAACTAATCTTTTGACAGCGGCCTTGAAGGACGTTAAAGTTGGTTTCGTTTAGGCTTCAAGCGGTAAGCCATTCCAGCAGGAAACACCGTAATATCAGCAGACTCTCCCCACTTGCCGAGTGACGATGAGGGAACGGATACGTTCTTGGCGACCTTGTTGCATATGTTCCATGATGCAATTGGGCTGATCGAAGTAGGCCTGCCGCATTATGCAACATATCCGTAGTTTGTAATTCGACGGCAGATCATGTCCCAGAATCGAACTTCGAACGGTTTCGGTTGAGTCTCTTCGACGAAGACCATGCACAAATCGCAGCGTAGATTTGAAGCATCGATGTAGTCTAGCGGTTCTCAACCTGAGGTACATGTACCCCTGGGGGTACCTTTGCTAGCCCCAGGGGGTACCTCGGCCAAAAATGCGTAATGGCGGACTTAGTACAATTCCAATCAAAAATATTGATAATAAAGATAATGTTCTGATAATTGTGTATTTTTTTATTTCAAAGCTTCGTCTTTTACATAATATGCATAGCGAAGTCGATTGATTCCTGACCTCCTCAACCAAGGGCTACGGTTTCAAAAGCTTGAGCGAATGAACAAATTAAAAAAAAATCTTCTATGCAGTCTATTTCGAAATCGAAACAAAAGGTTGAAGAATATTCTTCATAACTAAAATCTAGAATTTGAGGCTTCGGAATCCTTCGTTCGAGGGTCATGAAGGTTTTTTTTCGTTACAAGAGGATTAACAGCATCTTTCTACACTTCTCGGAAATGTTATTCCAAGCTACTCGAAGGCCGCCTTTCAAGAGGCTTGGACGACTCCTTTCAAGATGCCTGGAGGACTCCTTTCAAGAGGGTTGGACGTATCGTTTTAAGAGGCTCGGGGACCACATTTCAAAAGGCTCGGAAGGTTCCTTACAAAAGGCTTAAAGCCTACTCGTGAGCCTACTTCTAAGAGCCTCCTTTCAAGAGGCCCGCAAGCCTTCTCTCAAGAGGCTCGAAAGCTTCCTTCCTTTCAAGAAGTCCGAAAGCCTCCTTCCAAAAGGCCCGGAAGCCTCGTTTTAAGAGGCCCGGACGCCTCCTATCACAAGGCTTGGAAGCCTCCTATCGAGATGCTCGGAAGATACCTCCGTTCAAGATGCTCGGAAGGCTTCCTCCAAGAGGCTTGGAAGCCTTCCTTTAAGAGGATCGGAAGCCTTCTTCAAGTGGCCCGGAAGCTTCCTTTCAAGAAACCCGAAAGCCTCCTTCCAAAAGGCCCGGAAGCTTCGTTTTTAGGGGCCCGGACGCTTCCTATCGCAAGGCTTGGAAGCCTCCTATCAAGATGTTCGGAAGATGCCTCCGTTCAAGATGCTCGGAGGGTTCCTCCAAGAGGCTTGGAAGCCTCCTTTTAAGAGGCCTCGAAGACTTCTTTCAAAAGGCCCGGAAGCCTCGTTTTAAGTGGCCTGGTCGCCTTTTTTCAAGAGGCTTGGTCGGTTGGAGGTTGGCTTAAGAGATTGAAACCCTTCTTGCAAAAAGCTCGAAAGGCTCTTTTCAAGAGGCTCGGGAGGTTCCTTTTTAAGAGGCTCGGAAACTTCCTTTCAAGGGCTCGGAAACCTTCTTTTAAATGGATTGGAAGCCTCATTTTGAGAGGCTCGGAAGCCTCCTTTCAAGAGGTGCAGAAGCCTTGCAGAAGGTTTAACTTAATGTGAATTGGAAAGTTGCACGGAATAATAAAAATTTCAGCCAACTTTATGGAGAGCCATTAGGGATATATGCCGTTAGCTAACTATGGTTAGTTTTCAGGTCCATTTTCAGTTACGCTTATTTTCATTCAAACCAAAAATTGGGGTACCTCAATTAATGCAAAAGTTCGAAGGGTACCTCCCATGAAAAAGTTGAGAACCGCAGATGTAGTCGATCCTTTAGGGTGACTGTGAGACCTGAGTAATACACAGTATCGCAGTAAGTAAAGATGGGCATTATCACCGATTGTGCAAGTTTAAGTCTGGTCGGCAAGGAGAGTACAGGAGCAAAACGACAAAAGGTGCGAAGGGTATTGTAGGTATTCTGTATAACACCGTTCACTTGATTGTTCCACGACAGATTGTTATCAAGCTCCAGTCCCAAATTCGTCACTTTGTTCGATACTGGTATGAATTCTCCACAGAAAACGATGTTGGTTTGTGGAATTACGACGCCAGTTCTGCCTTCGTTTTTCTAGGATTTGGCGACAAATAGTTCGCCTCGGCCCAGGTAATGATTTATCGAAGATCAACGTTGATGGAGGTCACAAGTCGTTCGACGTCTGAAGATGGGTTGTAGGACAAAAGGTCGAAGGTCAAAAGGTCGAAGGACAAAAGGTCGAAGGTCAAAAGGTCGAAAGGACAAAAAGTCGAAGGGTCAAAAGGTCGAAAGGACAAAAGGTCGAAACAAAAAATCTGAGTCAAAAGGTCGAAGGGTCAAAAGGTCGAAAGGACAAAAGGTCGAAAAGGGGCCCGGACGCTTCCTATCGCAAGGCTTGGAAGCCTCCTATCAAGATGTTCGGAAGATGCCTCCGTTCAAGATGCTCGGAGGGTTCCTCCAAGAGGCTTGGAAGCCTCCTTTTAAGAGGCCTCGAAGACTTCTTTCAAAAGGCCCGGAAGCCTCGTTTTAAGTGGCCTGGTCGCCTTTTTTCAAGAGGCTTGGTCGGTTGGAGGTTGGCTTAAGAGATTGAAACCCTTCTTGCAAAAAGCTCGAAAGGCTCTTTTCAAGAGGCTCGGGAGGTTCCTTTTTAAGAGGCTCGGAAACTTCCTTTCAAGGGCTCGGAAACCTTCTTTTAAATGGATTGGAAGCCTCATTTTGAGAGGCTCGGTAGCCTCCTTTCATGAGGTGCAGAAGCCTTGCAGAAGGCTTAACTTAATGTGAATTTAAAAGTTGCACGGAATAATAAAAATTTCAGCCAACTTTATGGAGAGCCATTAGGGATATATGCCGTTAGCTAACTATGGTTAGTTTTCAGGTCCATTTTCAGTAACGCTTATTTTCATTCTAACCAAAAAATTGGGGGTACCTCAATTAATGCAAAAGTTCGAAGGGGTACCTCCCATGAAAAAAGTTGAGAACCGCTGATGTAGTCGATCCTTTAGGGTGACTGTGAGACCTGAGTAATACACAGTATCGCAGTAAGTAAAGATGGGCATTATCACCGATTGTGCAAGTTTAAGTCTGGTCGGCAAGGAGAGTACAGGAGCAAAACGACAAAAGGTGCGAAGGGTATTGTAGGTATTCTGTATAACACCGTTCACTTGATTGTTCCACGACAGATTGTTATCAAGCTCCAGTCCCAAATTCGTCACTTTGTTCGATACTGGTATGAATTCTCCACAGAAAACGATGTTGGTTTGTGGAATTACGACGCCAGTTCTGCCTTCGTTTTCTAGGATTTGGCGACAAATAGTTCGCCTCGGCCCAGGTAATGATTTATCGAAGATCAACGTTGATGGAGGTCACAAGTCGTTCGACGTCTGAAGATGGGTTGTAGGACAAAAGGTCGAAGGTCAAAAGGTCGAAGGACAAAAGGTCGAAGGTCAAAAGGTCGAAAGGACAAAAAGTCGAAGGGTCAAAAGGTCGAAAGGACAAAAGGTCGAAACAAAAAATCTGAGTCAAAAGGTCGAAGGGTCAAAAGGTCGAAAGGACAAAAGGTCGAAAAAACAAAAGGTAGAAAGGACAAAAGGTCGAAGGGTCAAAAGGTCGAAACAAAAAAATCTGAGCCAAAAGGTCGAAGGACAAAAGGTCGAAGGTCAAAAGGTCGAAGGTCAAGAGGTCGAAAGGACAAAAGGTCGAAAGGTTAAAAGGTCGAAACAAAAAAATCTGAGCCAAAGAGTCGAAGGACAAAAGGTCGAATGTCAAAAGGTCGAAGGTCAGAAGGTCGAAGGTCAAGAGGTCGAACGGACAAAAGGTCGAAAGGACAAAAGGTCGAAGGGTCAAACGGTTGAAAGGTCAAAAAGTCGAAAGGTCGAAAGGTCTAAACAAAAAAATTTATTCCAAAAGGACGAAAGGACAGAAGGTCGAAAGGTCGAACAAAAAAATCTGAGCCAAAAGGTCGAAAGTCAAAAGGTCGAAGGACAAAAGGTCGGAAGAAAAAAGATCGAAAGACAAAGGATCGAAAATGAAAAAGTCGAAAGACAAAAAGTTGAAAGAACAAAAGATAGAAATTGCGGTTGTTGGACAAAAGGTCGAAGGTCGAAAAAAATGGGCAAAACATCGAGAGTTGATCAACCATTCCTTTGCACATTTATGTTTTACCTGATATTTTATTGTTGAATTTTTCCTTCCTCTAGTCATGATTCTTTTCATTCTTTTATTCATAGACTTTTCTTTCGAGTTTCGCATTTTTCTACTGCATATGAAATACCAACACATGAAAACATCTCATTCTAGAATTTTGCTTTTGTTAAAACATAGGGTATTCTTATTTTTATCAAAGTATTGTTAGGCTTTATTAACTTCAATTGTAATTCATGAAAATAGTTCTTCACTAATTTTCATCAAAATGATAATTCAAAATATATAATTTTAGCTTAACATACCATCCTCTAACGACAGTAATTTATTTTTATGTGCTTAAAAGATGATACGGTTTTGTTCTCAAAATTTGTTTTTAAGTAAAGCCGATACAAATATTTAAAATCTATTTTGTCTCCCTCAGATTTTTTTGCCAAAAAATAATATTTTGAGGTTGCAACAAAATAAAATTCGGATAATTTTGAGGATTTTCAAAACATTCTTTAACAAATCCGAGGAGTTTTTTGATATTTTTCATTTTAATATTTATTCTTAATTACGCCCCCCCCCCTTGACCTTTCGCAGACCAGTAGGACAAAAAGTTAATTAAATATTTGTAACGGCCTAACTATGCACGAATATACAAAATACATTTATTTTGTTTGTGTTTCATTTTGAAGTCAACTAGTAACCCTCTAACGCCCAAGACCGCCTTCAGACGGGAAACTTTAATATATTTTTGACCTGTTTTTCATTCAACCTTCTGTTATTTTTTTGACCCTCTTTTCCTTCGACCTTTTGTCGTTTCGACCTTTTGTACTTTCAATTTTTTTACTTTCGACCATTATCTCTTCAATTTTTTGACTTTTGACATTTTGACTTTTCGACATTTTTCCTTTCGACCTTTTGTTTTCGACCTTTTGTCCTTTCGGTCTGTTGTCCTTTCGGTGTCTTTTTGGCCTTCTATCCTTTCGACCTTTTATCCTTTCGACCTTTTGTCCTTTCAACCTTTTGTCCTTTCGACTTTTTATCCTTTCGACCTTTTGTCCCTTCGACTTTTTGTCCTTTCGATCTTTTGTCTCTTTGACCTTTTGTTTTTTCGACCATTTGTCCTTTCGACCTTTTGTCCTTTCGACCTTTTGTCCTTTGGACCTTTCGACCTTTTGTCCTTTCGACCTTTTGTTCTTTCGACCTTTTGACCTTTCGACCTTTTGTCCTTTCGACCTTTTGTCCCTTCGACCTTTCGTCCCTCGACCTTATGACCTTCGACCTTTTGACCTTCGACCTTTTGACACAGATTCCTGAAGATGGACCAGATACATAAACTTGCAAATGCGTATAAGTGATACCTGCATTTCAATTATAACGGTAGGCTGTTTATGTATAAGCTGAAAAGCAGTGCGTTTAGTGATGACCCTTGGGGAGTTCCATCTAGAACGGGTTAGGGACAAAAGGTCGAAAGACAAAAGGTCGAAAGGACAAATGGTCTAAAGACAAAACGTCGAAAGACAAAAGGTCGAAGGTACAAAAGGTCGAAAAGGACAAAAGGTCGAAAGGGACAAAAGGTCGAAAGGACAAAAGGTCGAAATGACAAAACGTCTAACGGGACAAAAGGTCGAAAGAAAAAAAAACAATGAGATCAAAACAACGAAAGGGACAAAAGGTCGAAATAGACAAGAAACTGAAACGGAAAGAATCAATCTCGCAACAGAGTTGGCCTACACAGTTGGCAAACAAATCTGCTCTTTTATTTTTCACAATTTTTAACAATTAGATAAAATTCATTCAGTAAGTACAACTAATAGATGGATGTTTGAGTTTTCTAAATGTCACTTCGATTTGTCAAAATGGCACACAGATGACAGATCAAAATAACATTTAGAAAACCTAGACATCAATCTATTATTTGCACTTATTGAATGAATTTTATTTAATTGTTAAAAATGGTGGAAAATAAAAGAGCATTTTTTTTGCAAACTGTATAGGACAACTCTGTCTTGTGCAGTACAGGTTTTATTTTAACAATCTTTTTTATCTCTAACAGAACTATCTAGATATTAATAATATTGTTTCTTAGTCATTACTCCTTTTTTGAAAATGGCTCATTCTTCAACTTTGATTGACGTGATGAGTGTGTAATTTCTGCTTGAAGTTAAATGCATTTCACAAATTCCTTTGGAATACACAAAACTTGTTATCAGCTTGTTCTTGATCGACCTTTTGACCTTTCGACTTTTTTGTCCTTTTCGGCCTTTTGTCCTTTTCGACCTTTTGTCCCTTTCGACTTTTAGTCCTTTCGACGTTTTGTCCTTTCGACCTTCTGTCCTTATCGACGTTTTGTCCTTTCGACCTTTTGTCTTTCGACCTTTTGTCTTTCGACCTTTTGTCCTTTCGACCTTTTGTCTTTCGACCTTTTGTCATAGATTCTCTAGAACATCACGCTCGGCGGATACAACATTTCCCAAACGGACCGATTGTTTCCGTCGCGCTAGGAATGAAGATACAAGATCACATGCTGCCTGGGAGAACCGAAACTCGTTTCGCAGCTTGGTTTCGAGAATCCTGTGATTGAGGCAATTGAATGCTAGGGAGAAATCAACAAGAACCACCACAGTACAGTAGTTGTCATCGAAATTACTGTATATGTCGTGCACAACTTTTGCCATGGCAGTCGTCGTACTATATCCCTTGCGATATCCGGACTGATATTTATCTAACAGCGGAGCGTTTGGGTTATCGATATGGTCAGTTATTTGCATAAGTAAGATTTTTTCAAGCACCTTTGAGATCGCTGGAAGGACGCTGATTGGTCGAAAATCTTTCGGTTGAACGGGATTAGACACTTTTGGAATGGGTGTAATCATCGCCTTTTTCCAGTTTTCAGGAAATGTTTTAGCATCAATGATTGCATTGAAAAGATGGCTAAGAACTGGTAGGATAAAGGGACAAAGGTTTTTTATGAAAGAGATCGGAATATCGTCGACTCCTGTAGCATTCGTGTGGATTTCATATATCTTGCGGTTATCTGTACACATAACTACAACAACCGCCAAGGCGTATGCAATGCTTGGATTTATAAAACGAAACGCTCAGGAGTTATTCATTTGTCATCTCTGGCTAGCAGGAGAATCCTTTCCTACGGTTGTTCGTGTTCGATCCTGTACTACAACTTGACTGTCCGACGCTGCTGAGTAAAGTCAACATCAACGTTCCAGCGAGATTAACTCGTCATACAGATTTCCTACGTCCTCCAGATCACGGACAAAATAACCCGTTTGATATTTGTTGTCGACGTTTTAATGAAGTAAATTTTGATTATAATGCACTTAAAAGTAGTATAATTAGCTAGTAGTATCTGTCTGTACGATTAGTTCGAATTCTTCATACGCCTGGCAGATGTGGATACATAATTGAGTATCCCACTAAATAAAAAATAAAATCTGTGCATTCATTTTCTAATTTTGACTTAGCTCAATACTATAAAAACATGCTGACAGGACAATATGAATATGCTTCAGCATTATCGCATAATTTTTAAGTGAACGTATGGTTTTGAACGAAATTTTAATCCGTATATGAAAAATCTAACAATTTCTATATTTTTACATACTAACTGATATAAAACTTAATTGATATAAAATTGATCAGATTCGGGAGCACACGCTCCACGATGAATTCCTTTTGAAGCGGCACAAATGCTGGGGTATTGCCTTATCGCCAATGGTACATAAACGAGAATGCGGCAATTTATCACAATTATTATAACTCTGTTATTATAATGTTATTATAACTCTTTTGTTCGCAAAACAGTTATTTGACTTCGAATAAGTGAAATCAGAATTTCGTAAAACCAATTAATAGTCCTGCGGAAAAAAAATTAAAATTTCGTTTCGTTTCGTAAAATTTCGAATTAAATTATCCTTGATTTCGTATCGTTTCGAGGTGTCAAAAGTAAATCTATATTTCGTTTCGTTTCGATCCGAATCAACATAGACATTTTAAATTCGTTTCGTTTCGTTAGGAAAAAGTGTGTTATCGCATACCCTTAATTTTGACAAATATTGAAAAAGGAAGCCAAAAATTTCACAACAAATGTTGGAGTGTTGATTGATGTTTCATGGGCTCTTACCGGTGAGACGAACTATCGCATTATATCATTCTAACATATATGTATTAATAAACAACTGGAAAAATTGTTTCTTCAAAGATATGGCTTTCTCAGTATCTGGGATGATCAAAACGGCTTTATTTTGCAAAGCTCTTCGTTGTATTCTGCCTTATTAGGGGAAAATTATCAGTCAACCGTTTTTCGTTTTGTAGACATATTTTATAAAAAGAGGCCTTAGAGGAAAAACGCTTAAAAAGCATTTTTGATATAAGTTAAACCGGCCAGGGATAGTTAAAATAAACTAATGAACTAAAGTATAGCCACATATTTGTATGTAACGGTCTACGAAATGATTGACGACAAATAAAATAAAATAAAAAGGTTGACTAATTATTTTTCCTTGAAAAAGGCAGAATACATCCTGCCGAAACGTCGGGCAATGCAAAATATTGCCGTTTTGATCAACCCAGAGACAGAAAGCCATATCCTTGAATATTATTTATCTAATTTTTTTTCTTTCTTCATCAACTCAAGGGCTTTTAAAAGTGGCCGCGCCACGCCGCCGCCGCCCACAGTTTTTGGCACGCTGCCGCCGCCGACAATTTTTTATCGGCGCGCCGCCGTTTCCATATTTGTTACGCCGCTGATCTATAATTTTCCACGCCGATTCAAATTCAAAGAAGTCCGCAAAACTTCTCGATAGATATCCCCAACTCATCACGTTGAAAATCCACTGATTTTTTCGTGAAAATACCAATGATTTACTCGAAAAAACTAAGAAGAACTTCGAGTGCAAATTCCGAAGGATTTACCGTTGAAATCCAAAGAATTTCTCGTTGAAATAGTGTTTAGAACGAAGCATTACCTGCT
This sequence comes from Armigeres subalbatus, assembly GCF_024139115.2. Taxonomy (NCBI): domain Eukaryota; kingdom Metazoa; phylum Arthropoda; class Insecta; order Diptera; family Culicidae; genus Armigeres; species Armigeres subalbatus. The sequence continues at coordinate 147,318,368 of NC_085139.1, forward strand.
TACTGATAACGCTGCTGCACATTGGTAAAACCACAATGAACATCATCGGAACCAATCTTGTTCACCGGATTTGCGTTATCGTACAACCATCAGAGAAGACAGCAACGGGAGCAGCCAGTCCAGCACACAATTTGAGCTAAATAAACTAGTTTTTCAGTTGAAGAAGACTATTTTTGGTTGAATAAGCGCTTTATGAGCTTTCAATGTTTGTTGGGAGGGTTCGTAATGCTCAATCAATCTCAGGAGAATAGGATGCTCCCTCACGAAAATTTTCGGGGAGAAATCGCTTTTCGGGAAAGAAAAACAGCCTGGAGAATGATAACCATTTTTCTCTAACTTCGATTGCCACTAAACGTTGGTTTGCTCTTTTGCTTTCATATACGAGTCTTCTCGTGGTATCATCAATGCAAAAGGTAGTAGCTTATGTGGAACAAATAACTTATTGCTTTCATACAGATATCGTGGTGGGTGGGCTACAGTAAGCGCATCCCTACGGCTATTATTGTTACTATTCTGGGTTCGAATCCCGGTGCGGCCATACAATTTTGTTATTCTGCGATAATTCTCGCGAAAAGTGAGTGAGAGGTAAAAGTGATGAAACGAAAAAGGATTTTCATCTAATAGGCAAGATTTTCCTTGATCTTCCAAGGATAATTCTAGAGACAACATTAAAGGGTGAAAGATGATTCTCAACATAAACAATGTAAAAAGATTCTCCCTTGGCCCGAAGAACGCTTGCTTTGGTCTCATTGAAACGAAAAGTCGAAACCCATGGCAGCAACATCTAGCAACAGCAAGCGCGTATTCCGGTTCAATGAACTTTCTATAACATCAACTTTACTATAAAAGCAGTGCATTTGGATCGAATGTTTTAATTTAGAATTGTATATGCTAGTAATAATATCATCCGAATAGATATTTAGTGACAGTAATATGTTCCAGTTCTCATTTACTGAAGGCAACCCGAAGTCCTTCCGGCATTCCATCCAGGAAGAAACCCCAGTGCCGTACAGTCCGTGAAGTTATAGTGGAAGACCTACTTGAGGCCTGAAGCTACCGTCAATTACCCACAAGGAGCCTGAGAGAGGCTCCAACAATTAGATTTTTTGAACGGAGAAGGGTCATTTGACCGAAAGCCAAATGTTGTTTGGCCGAATATGTCCTTTGACCGAACAAACCGTTTTTCCGAAGCCCATCTAGTTTAAAGATTTTTCACCGAAAATGTCATTTGGTCGAAAGGTAAATACTGTTGAAAATGTCGTTCGGCTGAAAAAACCGTTGGCCGAATAGATCAATTGACCGAAATGGTCGTGTTAATTTCATATTATTCGGCAACTGAGCCGCACGAAAATATTTTTTTTGTTAAATATCTTGGCTGTGCATATGTACAGCACATATTTCGAAATGGACATTGGACAAATTGATAAGAAATTTGCGAAAAAGAATCCACGTGTCTTGGAGACACTCGAACCCTCAACCTCCCACTCTCTAGATAGCCGAGTAACAGCCTCCACCATGACTAGGTTTTTTATGCAAATCGAATATTCAATTTGCAAAAAAAAACCCAACTTAATTCACCTAGTGGTGATACTGCCTTTCTCGCATTTATCCAAGACACCAACCTTATATAGCGTTAATATGGTTCGAAGTACCATTTTCTTTATAACTTTCAAACGCAATGGTCGATCAATATAAAATTAATAAATAAATATAAAATTACTATATGAAAAGTTGTCTAATGTTTTTCTTAGATTTTGTGCACACACATACACACACACATACACACATACATACACACATACATACACACGGACAGACGGACATTTGTTCAGCTCTTCGAGCTGAGTCGATTGGTATATAACACTATAGGTCTCCGACGCTTCTATAAAAAGCTCGTTTTCGAAGTGAAATGATAGCCTTTCGGTACAACTTTGTTGTACGAGAAAGGCAAAAACTAACCACGGTGGAGGTTGATACTCGGATTCTGATAGCTTTTCCGCAAACGGGACCTTTAAGTGGTCTTGTTGTGTAGGGGTTATCACGCAGGAGTAGGAGGTTGAGGAGTTTGACTCCCTCCAAAACACGAGTATTCTTTTTCGCATATTTCATGTCAATTTGTCCATTTCAAAACATGTGCTGTGTATATGCACAGCCAAGATATTTAACAGATAGAGCCATTTGGCCGAAATGGACATCTGGCCAAAAGTGTCAGAGTGTTTTGCAATAAGGTCATTTTCGTGCCAAAAGCCTCTTTCTGCAAAACAACCATTTCGGCAACGGCATTTTTGACTAAATGGTTTATTCGGCAGAACCCCATTTTCGGCCAAACGATCAATTCGGACAAACAGTAGTTTCAGCCTACTAGGGCAAACATTTTTGTTAGCCAAATTACTAGCTCGGCTGAATGACCCTTTCAGCTGTATTTTGCTTTCACCCAAATTAAAGTTTTGGTTGAACCATTTTCGACCCAACAATCGTTTTGTACAAACGTTCAGTTCAATTCCAAATGGAACTTACCGTGTTATTATGCCAAGCGGCATTCGAACAAATGGCTTGTCGCCGAATTACTAAACGATGTTGCTGCTGATGTCGAAACGATGGCTTGTCGCCGAATTACTGTTTGTCCGAAAGGTATTTGGTCTAATAAACCATTAGACTAAAACCCATCTGGCCGAAAATGTCGAAATTGGATATACGACCGAGAAAGTCGTTTGGCCAAATTGGTCATTAGACCGAAAATATCGTACGCCGAAATGGTCCTTTAGCCGAAAAGGTCATTTGACCGAAATGGCCGTCTGACTAAAAGGCCATGATCCATTCTGCCAAATGGCCCTTTGTGTAAGGTCCCTAACTTTTCTCCCTAACTTTAGGTAAGGTCCCTAACTTTCCTTTGGTATTCATATCACTGCAGAATACTGGCTAGAATATATAAAAGAATGGTCTCATATAGCATTTGTTTTGTTTACAATCAATATCCGTAATTTGCCATCTCTGCTGCATATGGCTGAATCAAAATTCTTTTAATTTTCAGCATTCGTTGCGTGTTTTGAAAAATTCTTTGCCAATATTTTTCCCAGAGCCAATTTAGCCCAGAGCCGATTTACAGCGGATCTCAATCATATCGTTTAACAAATCACTTCCATTTTTATGGAATTTCCAAACATTCGTAAGCCCATCAAGAGATTTGTTGAGATTTAAAGGATTTGCTTCGTGTCTTTGGCCTTCCAATAACCTTTGTATACAATAGAGCTCACTAGACTAGACTCTTTAACAGTTTTCGAAACATTTTCACGTTTAAAATTGCCCACCGTGTGTTTTTCCCACGATATTGGGCCGCTAGATTAATGTTCTAAGTAGTATTGAAGTATTGAAATTCTCTTTTTTTAGTAACCACTCGTTAGAGTGTATCTATTGTGATATGGATTACGTTTGTTGCTGAAGGAAATTGTACTGGACTTATCAAATTCCTTATTATTTATTCAGACTAAGACCGGAGAGGCCTTAGAAGTACAAGTTGACTTATGGGTTACGTAAAGTAACAAAATACTCGTCCATCATTTTATTTTTCGGTGAGTAATTGGCTCGGTTGAGATTATCTCGACTGTGCGATCGACTCTGAACACGGCCATATGAGTGCGTCCATGTCGCAAGTCACATGAGCTTCACTGCTTGCGAAGAAAATCCTTGGATCATGAGTGACTACGTACGACAGGTGGAGACAACGGTTTGGAGGGAGACCCTGAGAAATGAATAATTCGAAAAATTACACAGAAACAGCTACAAAAGCGCCAGTGGGGGTGTGTTTGCGACATCACTGCTACCAGTAACAGTAGTACTATAGACCAATGCAAACTTTAACTTAACCTCACTTATTTTGACAGTTCACAGAGCTTGTTTACAAGGTGTTAGAAGAAAAATCGATGAAGGGAAAATTAAAATTCACATTTTTAGTTTAAAACTGCTGTGATCCGAATATTTAAGTGTTATTCTTTGCATTCAGCATGAAATCAATCGCAAGGACATCTGCATGCGAATAAAATGACGAAACAATTTTATCGGAAGCTGCGCCGGAGGCTAAGTCCCGGAGGAAAACCTCTATGAACTGTCAACCTACGTCATCATGCACTGGTCCAGTGTTGTCCTACACTCAAGGCAAAAAATTCTGCTCTTTGATTTTACTCCATCCAAACGAATTTTTATTCTTAACTAAGTAAGTTCAACTAATAGAGGGATATTTGAATTTTCTAAATGTCATATCAAACTGTCAAAAAATGCACATCAGTGCCACAGGAGCGCGCGCGCTGCAAATACACTCCACTGGAAACACTCCAGTGTATTTTCAGTGCACGCGCTCCTGTGGCTCTGGCGTGCATTTTTTTGACAGTTTGATATGACATTTAGAAAATTCAAATATCCCTCTATTAGTTGAACTTACTTAGTTAAGACTAAAAAATCGTTTAGATGGAGTAAAATCAAAGAGCAGAATTTTTTGCCTTGAGTGTAGGACAACACTGCGACTGGTCTATAGCAACAACAGAGGCTGGAGGCAATAACAAAGCCGAGAATAGTGACAGCAAAGAGATTGATAAGAACTCAACAATCTTGTGGAGGGGAGGGACAATGTCCATAGGGAGGGACAATGACCATAAATTATATGGTTCACAGGATCCGAAAAGCACTAGTGTTATGCTCTCGAATAATTAACAAAGTGGGCTCGCTTGACTGTGGATATACAACAGTAAAGCACATGTAAAGATTGGACAAATCAACATCCGAAAGATATTCAATTTGCAAAAAAAGAGCTAACCGCGGTGGAGGTTGGTACTCAAATTCTGATGTCTTTTCCGCAAACATGACCTTTAAGTGGTCTTCTTGTATAGGGGTTTTCACGCCTATCTAGAGAGTAGAAGGTTGAGGGTTCGAGTCCCTCCAAGACACGTGGATTCTTTTTCGCAAATCTCATATCAATTTGTCCATTTCGAAACATGTGCGGTGCATATGCACAGCCAAGATATTTAACAAAAAAATAATCTTTCGTACTACCGAGTTGCCGAATAATATGCAATTAATTAATAAAGCTTTTTAAAAAAGGATTCAGTTCGAAAAACATTTTTTAACCAGTACCGAACCAACCAAATACTTTAAAGAACATTTTGCCTTGAATTCAACTCTGTCCCATTAACACCTCAGACGAGTGGGAAAACGCGAGTAACTTCATTTGTTTTATTTCCCTCTCTGCAGTACCCAGAACAGTTGATCCGTAATGTTTGGGATGTAACGACGATTGGATAGAGAAGATAAATCCCGACCCGACCGAGGGAGTCCTAGAGGAGGATGAGGGAGCTGGCAGTAAAACGGAGAAGAGAAAGAAAACACAGCAGAAGGTGTGACGGTCGACAAAGTGCCGATGGCAAAAGGTAAGGCATGCCGGATGATGGCATCGAATCGGAACGCTGCTGAATGATTGGTAATCTAACGACGCTATAATGGGCTAATTAAATTGAGTCAAAAGAATATGTTGCCATTGGTTTCCCCCTGGGCCCCGTGAATCCGAGATGCAGGAGACGGTCTAAGTCGCACACGTAAGGATCATGACATCGGAAATAAAGACGATGGCATGGATTGTTTCAGCTGGGTGGAAGGAAGGGAAGAATATTTTATTTCCGATTACGTTATTCTTTGCCGGTGTATAGGAAGTGCTACTTGGGTCGTGGAGATGCTGCTATCAATGCCCGATTTACGAGACGGACAAATTCGCTACTTTGGTAGAAAGAATGGTATCATATTTAACGCCTAATCCCGGTTTCGGGCGATGGCAATCCGTCAAAGACCCGTAACGATCAGCCGTCCCAGGTTGTGCCATTGCAACATATCTTTTTACATGAGGAACAGCGGTTCTGAATTTGTTTTTTTAGGTATCGCTCATTCAATTGCGTGTAGTAATACAATGCTTCTCTTCGCAGTGTCAAATAATGTCAGTCGGCATGCAATCCGAACATGTCTCTCATTTGCAGTGTAATACATTTCAATTTATTAGTATAAAGATTTAATATCAAATCTTTATAAAAAGTAGCAAACCACATTTCTAATTTGTTCTATTCGTTCTACAAATTTTGACTTTGACGCCCTTTTCAAATGTTGGTCTAGAATTGTTGTAGCAATCAGAAAAAAATCAGATTTGAATTGCCAATTCAGCTGGTGATTCCAGATAATGCTGCGTGCAAATAACTATTTGAGAACCACTGCGCTAGACGGAAGAGTGGGATAGCTAAGACAACAATTAGATTCTCTCCAGCGTGATTGAGATAAATTGATGAGTACGAAACTTGATTGAAATAAATTTATTTTAATTAATAGACACCCGACTGGGTCGCATGTAACACGGTGGACCGTTTTTTTCCACAAACGGTCTTTCCGTCCGTTGCTGCATAGGATAGACTTTCGGTCACCGCCACCGTAAACGATGGCCACCGTCGTCGTCATCGTAGTCGTAACCATCGTGGACGTCGTACCCGATGGTGATGTTAGTTGACGAGGAATACCTACGTCGTCTGTACGAGACGGACAATCTCTATCATATGGAGCTACCTCCGCCGTCCGTACTTTGGTGTTCCATGTGCGGTCAGCAGCGAACCGAGAAAATCGACCGGCTCGGACAATTTCCTCGCCGTTCGACGAATGGCCTTGCGCAAAATTGTCGGTAGGCAGACTGTGCATTGAATCACGTGGGCGGGATGGAGGCGGATATGGCTAAGAGAGAAAAAAAAGTAAATTCTACGTGTGTCGAGCAACCCGAAAACGATCGTTTAAACGAATTGATGGCATTTTTTGGAGCAGTTTTTCTTTTCCATGCAAGCAAACCGATGCGTTCTGAAGGATTTTGGAGCATGGCAGTTAGATAACCATAGAGCTTTGTGATTGATAATTATGGGTTTACGCCAATCGGTGGTGTGAAATTTTCTGTATTGACTTTTAAGAACAGGATAATAAATGTTTCGATATATGTAGAACACGGCGGATGTCCTGAAGGTGTGGTAAATAAATTGGACCTCGTGTCATAGAAAATTGAAATGTTTTCAAAGCGATTACCAATCCTGAGAAAGCTTCATTGTAATACATTTCTGTATGTATTATTCATTTACGAAAACTGTACAAAAACTTGGCATATACAACGCTACTGAAAATCAAAACATTTATTGGCATTACAGTTTTTAGATTTTAACAAAGATGTTTATAAAAACATACACATAACTATTCTCCACGTGCAGTATAAATAAAACCTTCCTACAGACAAATAAAATTTAGTGTGGTCTCCACTAAAAAAAAAATTAATTTATTTGTAGATCCATATCGATTATATTGGGGTGGTTCTATTGCAACAATGTAGAATTGTTACACATATAGATATTTTCCTCAGTCTAGAAATGTCTGTAATTCACTGTATAATGCTTTGAATAAATTGAAATTGGCATTGGTAGTATTTGTAACGCAGTAAATTCAATTTTGATGACATTTTATTACTTTTATTTATTTCATAATAATCGTCATCTGACATGTGATGTCTTAATGACTATAAGGATAAAATTATAGTTGACATTTTTTTACACAACATATCAGACCGTTGCTAGAAGAAGTGATTCTGTAGTGGGCACCGTTTGGTTATGGACAGGACACCCTCACGTATCTTTTGACATAAAGCAGAAACTGCCATTCTGACTACTGATAATTGTTTGTATAGCAACATTTGTTTTGTGCTCAATACCGACCCAGATAGACACCTTTATTGTACTATGAACTTCTTGAAAAAAAATGATTTTAGTGGTTTATCAAGACGACTTCCCAAACATTCTGAACTATTCCAATTCTATTCCCGTTGCACTCACGGAGAGACAGAGAATTCCTCGAACTCTAGCATCGAGTATCGTAGCATGATTTTTTTCTTCTTCAATGACTCTACATTCCAACTGGAGCTTGGTCTGCGTTTCAACTTAGTATTATATTAGCATTTTCTCAGTTATTAATTAAAAGCTTTTCTATGCCCACCTTTGCATGAGTGAGCATGTATATCTTGTGTGGCAAGTACAATGGATACGCAATGCCTAGAGGTGTGCGCCGTCCGATATTCGTCGGCGGCGGCGTTTGTCAGATTTTTGGTCGGCGTCGCGGCGTAAGCCATTTTAGCCGGCAGTGGCGGCGTGAATCAGCGTGGCGATTTTTTCATTAAGATTCTTTAAGATTATTTTTTTGAAATTTTTCGAGATATTTTCAAGACATTAAAGGAAGAATCCCTTGATTTTCGCATAAAAAAAATCTAATAAACTTGTGAAGTGAGACGTAAAAAGTATGGAGTACGAATTGAGAAGTGAGAAGCAAGAATTGAAAAATGAAAAGTTATAAGTTAGAAGTATGAAATCACAATCGACAACAACAATGACGAAGGCATGGACGAAGACGGTAGTAGCTCATCACACGAGGCAAACGACGAAAATAACAAGAGACGGATGTCAACAAGGCACTCAAATTAGAGGAAAAAATTATGCGCATCTAAACAGGGCTCCCAGAACTCCTGTCAACCAAGCATTGATAGGAAGAATAGGAATTCAAGTGGAAATAGATTAGCAGATAAAAATAAATAGCTTTCTCTAGGAAATATTGTAATAATATCAACTTAGACCTTAAAAAATAATGGATATCGGCTCCGTGAAGCCTTCGGGCGATTGAGCCTTTTAAATAAATAATTATAAAAAAAAGAAAAAAAGAAGTATGAAATTTGATAAGTGAGAACTGTGAAGTGAGAAGTGAAAGTGAAAAATGGGAAGTGAGAAGTAAGTTGTCAGAAGTGAGAAGTAAGAAGTGAGAAGTAGGAAGTGAGAAGTAAGATGTGAGAAGTGACTAATTCGAAGTGAAAATTTGTAAAGTAAGATGTGAGAAATGAAAAGTGAGAAAAGCAAAAAGTGAAAAGTAAATTGTGAAAAGTGAGGAGTGAGAAGAAGTGTGAGGCGAGAAGTTAGAAATGAGAAGTGAGATGTGAAAAGTTGGAAGTGAAAAGCTCGAGAAGTAAGAAGTGAAAGGTTAAAAATGAGAAAAGAAAAGTGAGAGGTGAAAAGTGATAAGGGAGAAGTTAGGAACGAGAAGTGCAAAATGAATGGTGAGACATGAGAAGTGCAAAGTGAGTAGTGAAAAGTGAAGAGTGAAGTGAGAACTGAAAAGTAAGAGGACCAAGTAGTGAGAAGTGAAAATTGAGCTGAAAATTGGAATTTTTTAACTTAATCTTTATTTCTTCTCATCATTCTTGCGTTCTTTGAGAAGTTAGAAGTGGAAAATTTGTGAAGTAAGAACTGCGAAGTGAGAAGTGAAAAGTGAGAAATGAAAGGTAAAAAGTGAGAAGAGAAAAGTGAGAGGTGAGAAGTGCTGAGTTCGAACATTTGATTTTTCATCACTTTTCACTGTAAATTTCGAACATCTCATTCCTCACTTCATTTAAGGCAATCAATTTCAACTTTTCGGCTAAACGGCATTCGGCCAAATTGTATTTCTGCATGTAAGGGTCATCCACAAAGTACTTTACGCCCCTAGAGGAAGACGAGGTTCCGAGCAGCGTGACGACTCATACAAAAATTTTAGAGGTTTAATACAAAAAGTATGACGAAGGGGGGGATTGAAAATCGTTTAAATTTAGCGTGACATACTTTATGGATCTTCCCTTATGAAAAGTGTTCCTTTCAATATCGAGTAAGGGAGAGTTCACTGTATTAAGCTAAACGTCTTTTTGGCAAAATGATCAATTCAGCCGAACGACACTTTCTAAAAGATACTTGCATAAAGAACATTTTCAGGCCAAATGGCTCTTTTTGCCAAATGACAATTCTTACCAAACGGCCTATTTATTCAAATGATCTATATTCGGTCAAACGACTTTTTCAGCCGAACGGCATTTTCAGCCAAATGTTAGAGCAAACAACTGTTTACAAGTCCGGCAAAATTTTTATTTTGACTGTACATCGGATTCGGCCAAACTACATTTTCGGTCAAACCAGTTTGACCTGATAACAGTTTCCGTTAAACGTTTATTTTTGCTAAATGGTACTTGGCTAGATATTTTTTGGCCTGAATGCCAGTATCAATATAAAAATATAGAGGCCACGGACTTTTGTTCAATACCATACCGCTAGCCTTGCCGTTCACTATTAATTCCAGCTTCAGTGAAATCGACGACTTCTAGCCGGCGAGCAGAGTGTCAGCGCAAACGCCTGGCTGAGCAGCAGGAGATTGAGGAGCTGGAATTGAGAAAAATGCTAGCTGGAGATGCAGAAGAAGCATTCGCAGGAATTGTACGAATTGGAAGAGTCATTCGTGGAAGACGAAGGTGACAACCGGAGCGTAAGAGTCCGTGTGAACGAGATTGAGGCAAAATGAGGCAAAATGAGAGTTGAAGGACACGTCACCACCGGGCTAGCTTCCCTTGTGCGAACGTGCGAATGTTGAAAGTGTACCGCAGCTGCCTCGACCCTCACAGTCAATATACGTATAAAACTTAGTGCCAATGTGGAATAAACGGCCGCGAATTCCGTTCATCCATTACTTTATGGTAAGCCTGGAATAGCACTTGAACCGTTTGTATCGTCAACTGAAAACGACGTTTACCACCACTGAGGACAATCAATTCCCGAAATGGGTCAGAACGAGCGTGTTTAGCTCCAAAATGTGCGCCCTATAGACTGCCAGAATTTATCTGCCCAAAACATTGCACTTTAACGAACTGCAAGAAGACCATTACCATTTGAAGGACCTGTCTGTTTGAAGTTATGAAGACGTCACACAAGAACTGTTAGCCGGTCTACGAAATCTGCAGCTGACTGTTCCGCAGAACATCGAAAAGAAAAACAGCGGCGTCCTTGCAGCGGAGACTCGTTTAGGATGGTGCGTTCACGGAAGCCTGAACAAATCAAGGAAAACAGATGAATACAGTTATCATGTGTGCAAGTGTGAACCCGAGCAGAAGCATAGAAGTTAGATAGATAGAAGTTCAGCCTAGGGCAGAAGTGAGGACTAAACGATTGATAGTCGCTTCGAGACTGGCTCAGACTTCGTAGCATTACCCAAAAACTATCCCATGGCTCTTGACGATTAGAGTGCCTTGAATGGCGCATGATTCGAGACCCACTTCTTAAAGAAAATACCCACTGTAAAATTCGCGAATAGCACTCCAAATCCAAAAAAGCCCGAAAAGATTTTTGGTACACAGCAGCAAAGATCCTACGACCACCAGAAGCGGTAGCCATATGACCACCAATCCCGCTGCTTAGTGCTTTTCTCATTACTTTTTAAAATTTATGAGAAAGAAACCGTCACTTTTAGGTAAATTATTCTGTTTTTTTTAATACAACTCAGCGAAACATACCAAGGTCAGCTTTTACCATCCAAATTTATTTTCGATTGAAAGGGTCATTGACCAGTTTAAAACTTTCGCACATCTTCTAGCCTTGCATTTCAATACATTCATTTAACCGTTCGTTCAATTCCACGATGGGCACACTTAAAGCTTTATTCAATCAAACGGATCTACAATGAAAAGATGTTTTATGCTATTATCTCGATTCATCGTTTACGGCCGATAAGAGGCCATGCTCGCATTCTAGTAGCAGTAGCGCAAATTTGCCTTATAATCAGAATGCACCAGTTCAGATTTTCTGCTACCATTGAAACCTAAATGATGGATGAAAGGCCGTTGGCTATCGTCACTTTTTCAGTTTGTATCACAGCATCATCAGTGCGGTTCTAAACCGACGATCAACCAATGATGTTTCTTCCAATAACTCCAAAATCGTGGATGGATGCATACGTCACGGAACCTAATAAGGATCTATTCTACATTCTATTGGCATAATTTAAATTTTAATAAAATAATTTTCACCTCTATCCGAGAAATAGATTTTATTCAAATAAGTGCATTTGTATGCACAATATGTATTCGATATTTTCATAAATTTGATCACCCCGAACTCGGGCGACCGATAGGCTAATTCAGAACGTGTGGTGAAATGCGTTCTCCATGCAATTGCATATGCATTTTTGACGCCCTCCGAAGGCCGTATCATGACACACACGCACCGAGCAATATAAACAGATGTACCGGCTCTGTGTACTGTTTAAAGGTTGTACGCCATCGCCGTATGGGAAGGAGATTGCAATTGTGCACGAAATATGCATCCCAATCAAATAGGGTTCCCTTCCGTATTCCGCTTGGTGGACAGCACGTGTGCACAGAGTATTGATAGGCGTAGGCAGTAAGTGAGCAGTTTCGGTCAAATAACTTTTGGTCTATGTTGAATCATCATGTTTGATAGTCGAATCATCGAGAATTTTTTTTAGGTCGAATGTCCGATTGTTAAATTATGTCTGCTTCTAGCTGAATGTGCGCTTTTCATATTTATTAAACTATACTTGATATTTGGCAAAATGCAGTTTATTTGAAATGGCACCAGAATAAATGGTAGCCCACTCAATGTTCTCGAACTTAACTGAAACTCAATGAGAACAATGCATGATTAACAATCTTAGCAATATTTTAAAATATCGTTGATGTGCTTCACTATGTTATCTGCCAACTTGATCAAGCTTATCTAAATATAAAATACATCATCATCATTCACATTCAGATGCATGAGTTACCTCCCTTGCTTCTTTCTTGTGTACACCAGTGCGCAGTAGAAGGCAGCAAACGCCCAGAATCAATGCATTAAAATAGTTGATTTTCCAATAATCAGATTATTATAAAAATATCAGAATATAATATTTATAACACACATGCAACCATATGTGAGAACTGAAGGGTACCGGCTGAAAAACTACAGCCTTATTCTGGTGTAACCCAGTGTACACGACAGCGTAGCGCCGGGGAGCAAACTAATAGCTGGAACCTCGTTGACAGGTGAGCACGTTTAATTGAATGCAGAAAAAATGCGCACACAATTGAGTGTAAATTGCGGACAGCAAAATACGTATCGAAAATAAATTTCATCAACTATAGCTTCCCATCACGCGAAACGGAACGTGTGCCCATTATCAGAGCGGGTTCGTGATAGTGAGCCCTATGGGTTCATCCCCGACCGATAGAGGAGGACGATTTACGTTGATTGAACATCATCATCATCATGACCGAAACGCAACACTTGTGAGGCTCGGTCGCGATGAGTTGCAGCATCGCAGCGGCGTGTTACTGCTCGTAATGAACGAACACATTGATCAAGTTGTTTGGCAGTAAGAGGTTATTTTTCTGTGCGTAGAATGCTTATTTACAGATTTTGTTTCCTACAATGCATTTTCCATTAAGAGTTAGAGATTTGCTAATCAATATGACGTACGTCTTATACTCTGCAACTAAACATGTTTATTATGATGAGCTTCTTCCATGTCTCCATTTTTTAGGTTCTTGTAATCATAACATATTATTTATTCAAAATTTTATCGAGATGAATCTCATATGGTTTTAATGACTTTTCTTTGTGGTGTCTGTATCAAAATCGTGACTTAATAAATTCACTTGTTGTGTTGACTAGAGTATGACAACTGCTGGAAATACCAGGTAAGTAACACCGGTGCAATCTCCTAAGTGCGTAGGGGAGAACAGTTCAAAATGCACCCTTTAAGCTTTTTTGATGTTTTCACCAATATAAACAAGAATACGTGTAGATGCAAAATTTACAAAACCAACTATATTTCACAATGATCTCCTATCCAAATCAACAAGGTTTTCATGACTTTCTACCGCATTTAAAAAATGTTTTAAAAATGGGCCTGGGGCGAAATGCCCAAATGGTGAACGCATGGTTGTTTGTTTCTTTTTAATGGATTGAACGACTATCTTCCTTATGAATAACTAATATTTAATTGTAATGGTAATATTCGTTCAAAAATGTTCTACAACAGATTTTATGAGTAAAGTAAATTTATGGGTGAGGCTATTTTGACCCCTTTAACGCTGGGTAGACACCTTTGCGTGGTGTATTACGGTGTAAGATCACGGTCACATTGTTAGCTACAGACAAATCCTGACCCAACGAATACCTTCCCCAATATCCAACTCCGTGGTACTTATGAGGGTGTCGCTGAGTCGGTGGCCTCTAACCAACATTTCCTAGTAATAATCCTAGTAGTAATCCTCATGCTTTTGTGATATTTATTCTATGTTAAATAAAAGATCACACCCACCTTGATTTCTGATAGCAATCTGAATAAGGATTTCAAAAGAAAAACATGAGTATCACAAATGTCCAATCTACGAAGTACACCGTAACTATGCTATGCTATGCTAAATTTATGGGTGAGGCTATTTTGTCCCGAGGGTGTGTTATGCACTTTTCTCCCCTACGTTACAGAGAGGAAAACGACTAGTTGGTTAGATTTTCACACATGTGAAGTGTCACAGCAGAGATGTTAAACCTATTCGATTGTCTGAAAAATACATTTATACTAAACTGTCAAGTAAAAGATACGGTCATGGAAAAGCAGAGACAATAAGAGTGCGCCCGTAGTAGGTGTTATGGTTGGTTGTTAGGTTGTAGGTTATTATGGTTGTCAAAGTACCGAAACCCCTCAGAACATCTACTGAACTTGTTGCTCACCATCATGTACGCTATGTGGAAAGACAATGATGTCAGCAATCATCTGGTGAACTGCACAACAGCAACAGTATCAATTAAAGTAGAAGAAATGCTCCCCGGACCAGCACACATTTTACACACGGAAAACCAACAGATTATATGTGGAACCAACTTCACCCTAAAAGTGTAAAAACTCGTGACTCAAAATTGAGCAATACTAACGCCGGCCTAGTCCGAATGCAGCAGGTCAATTGAGGAATAGGAAGGAAAATGTGGACGTAATACACGCCGTGAATGAAAGTGAAGTGAATGTTAGGGAAGTTTCCCAGAAATTAATTCAGGATTTTCCCCAGGTATTGTGTCTAAAATAAGGACAGTAGATGGAATAATATTAAGAATTCTTCCTGGAATCCGTTCATTACCTTTTTTAAATACTGTCAGAAAAAGTATATTTGAGGAATATCGAAGAAAATTCTTTCTATCCAGAGTTTCTTAGGAAATTTATAAACATTTGATTTTTTTTTTTCGAAATTCCTTCAATTTCAAGTTGAAGAAAACTGGAACTTGACCTGCTTTTCAACTTAGTATTCTATTAGCATTTCCTCAGTTATTAATTGAAAGCTGTTCTCTGCCCGCCATTGCATGAGTATGTATCTTGTGTGGCAAATACAATGACTACACTATACCCAGGGAGTTGTAACTGCCGGTTGCTCAGCGGGGAGCCTTCCTGAAACTCCCTGACTACAATACACCTCAGGGTCGGCATGCTTAACGGGAAGATTCGAGATACAAGGAATGACCGCACGGAAGCACAGAAAAACTCACATTTATGGTATTGCTGACAACATTTATTCGGACTTTTCCGACTCACTTCCACACCGTCCCACCTTCTTAACCTACGCTAACCTTATTTTCCGGTAATCGCTTCTTATCCGCCTAGTTCGGCGGCTAGTTCTTCCACGCCACGGAATGGTTTCGGTGATATCCTGGCGACCTATGCAAGCTCGAGGCAAGGGGGGGGGGTGGCTTTCTTCCCGCCAGTTAGCGGTTGACACTTCTTCCCGTAACGACTTGGTGATGTGATGCAATGGCGTCCTCTGCAGACTCATACACCACCCTGGAGCCTCTCCGAGTATGTTGACGGACTCGGTCGTGGGCTTGTATCTCCAGAACTGTCCCCAATGGAAAGGGAGGGGGGTTCACCAACTTGGTTTTGTACTCCCGAACGGCGGCGCACTCTGCAGTCCCGGGCTTCACTCGAACGCTTCGTAGGTATCAGAAACGATTATCTACCTTTTGCCATCACCGTGTTACTCCTTTTCTTCTCTTCTCCCATCTCCCCACCTGCCAAGCGTAGATCATCATGGCGTATTCCTTGCCATCCTTTTGCTACCAATATGGAGTCCGTAGCGAACTCTGGTGGTGGGAAACCCATAGGGTAGCGAAGGCTGCGTACTACACAGTGGGTGGAGAAAATACCAAAATACGGAGAAAACTGTACTACATATGCGGACACTACTTGTTCGGCCTAAACATTTCACGACGTAAAGTTCACAAAGTATCAAAAACACTCAACACTGGACTACGAACACTTACAGAGTCGAGAATGTTTCCAACCCGAAAACATCCTAGACCGGACCGAGAATCGAACTTCCCATCTCCGGATTGGCAATCCTACGTATTTGCTCGCAATGCTACTAAAGAACCTATAATTCCTTCAGTATTTCTTCCAGAAACTTCCTACGAGAATTTTGCCTGGATTTTGAACGGGAATGTTTCCGCCTTTGCGGATTTATTTTGAATTCGTTTGAAAATTCTTCCATTCTTCCAGGGTTTCTTCCAATTATTCCTTCGTGAGTATTCTTCCGGAAATACCTCTGGAAATTTCTCCAAAAACGCTTCAGGGAATTCCTCCGCAAAATTCGGCACCAACATTTCAAAAGGGCGAAACAGGAGCTTCTCACGTCGCTGGTGGATTAATTTGAGTCCACCCACGTAATCCAACATAACTGATGGAAGCAGCGAATCCTTTTGTTTCATTAAATGGCGCTGGATTGCGTGGGTGGGCATAAGTTCACCAGCTACGTGAGAAGCTCTTGTTTACAAAAGCAGTTTCGCTCATTTGAAATGTTGGTGCCGAATTATTTAATAATTCCTCCCTACAGGGTGTCGACTAAAAATTGAAAATAAAATTCCCTGACTTTCCCTGACCTTCCAGACCATTTCTCAGAAAATTCCAGGTATGAAAAATGTTTGTTTCAATTCCTAGAAGCATATGAAAATCTCTGCATGTATGAATCCTTGAAGTCCATGAGTTCCTGAGTTACTGAGCCTATTTAATCACTTCTAGCAACAGAACATTAAGGATTTGTATTTCCCGCAGACGAGCCAGCCTAGGGCTGAAAGTCTCCTTAATACAGATACAAAAAAACAGATTTGTAGGACATCGTTGGTAATTCTAGACGTTAACAAATATTCAAGGTAATGCGCAGAACTCCTGAAAGGTTTTGATAATTCACATCTTTTCAAAAGTTGACTCCAATTAATGTTATGAAGTTCCTGGTGCCTTTATCCACCATTGGGAATTCTCACGGACTCCTTGAAGTCGCAATAGATCTCCAAGACTACTGACGGACTTCTTTAAATTGTTGAAGTTTTCAATATTTTTCTGGAAAATTGAGTTTCTTTTGACACGAATTTAGAACTCTTTTCAAACAATCGTGGGAACTTCTAGAAATCCTTCTAAATCTGTTATAAAACCTTACAGATTAGGTATTTTCATGAATATTAAGAAACCTTCATTGGCTCTTAAATATACTTACGGAGTAAGAATTTTTATTCGCTCCCTGTGAAGATTATGATCTTCTAAAATAGGTACGGACTGCATGCAATCTTCCCGATAATCGAGAATTCAATCCCAAGAAGCTTACATAAATCCATGAACTGCAATACTTTAAATATTTTGGTCTGAATACACTCAGGTCGTTTAATTTTCGTCGATGGTGGCCTTCGATTCAAATGTAGCAATGGCCCCATGGAAAAAAATATCCAGAAAAAATAGGTAGTGTTTGTGAAGAAGTGGCATTCTTTTTCTTCTTCTTATTGGCATTATATCCCCACACTGGGACAGAGCCGCCTCGCAGCTTAGTGTTCATTAAGCACTTCCACAGTTATTAACTGCGAGGTTTCTAAGCCAGGTTACCATTTTTGCATTCGTTTATCATGCGGCTAGCACGATGATACTTTTATGCCCAGGGAAGTCGAGACAAATCCAATCCGAAAATTGCCTAGACCGGCACCGGGAATCGAACCCAGCCACCCTCAGCATGGTCTTGCTTTGTAGCCGCGCGTCTTACCGCACGACTAAGGAGGGCCCCGAAGAAGTGGCATAAGTGGAATTCCATCATTGTTCTATTTATAGAAAGAGGCTCGGAAGCCGGAAGAGGTTCGGAGGCCTCCTTTCAAGAGGCTCGGAATTCTCGCAAGCCTGCTTCCAATAGGCTTGAGAACTTCCTTTCAAGAGACTCAGAAGCCTCATTGCAAAATGCTCAGAAGTCTCCTTCTAAGAGCCTTGGAAACCTATTTTCAAAAGGCTTGGAAACAACTTTCATTTTTTTTTAATCTTTCGTTTATTTGGTAGGCTTATTTGCCATGAAGCGTTACGGAGCCGAAATCATATTTTTCTATACATTTTATGATTCTTACACCCAACCAGTGGATGGCAGATTTTAATACAGTTCTGCATAAGAACCTTACAGAAACTGTATAATAATTGGGCATATACAATTTCGGAAGATTTTAATACAATTGTTGTATTGAAATAATACAGATTTGTATTATTTCAATACAATATTTGTATAAAAAGCTTACAGAATTGTATATGCCCAGATTTTATACAATAATTGTCAGATTTGTTTTTTGGGTGTATATATAGGGTTAGTTTTGGGGAACCGAAAGACTCGCGGTTTGGTTGAGGCTTATGGAATACAATAATACAGTAGGAAGGGAAAGGAATTTAGGGTGCTTAATGAATTACAATGCTGATGTTCACATGGTTGGCATTCTTGGTGATGTTTCACATCAGTAACGGGACAAAGACACATTTCCTTGGGGAGACAACAACGAGAGGAAGACATACGGATGGGGTTTAACGGCGGGCATGGGGAGTGTCAACAAGATGAAGACATTCTTGAGGGATTACGATAGCAAAAGATATGGGTGGACAATGGTTACAGTCTAACATCAGCAACTTTCAAGAATTGGTAGACAAGGGACATGTATTCGAGGTCAAGACCCGCCAACACTTCCCTAATAGTCTTTGGTTGTTTTCCTCGGACCTGGAGATGTTCAGTTAGAGCAGATCTGGGGCTACGATGCTCTTCGCACGCCCACACGACATGATCGTAGTGATTGGACATTAGACAACACATGGTTCGAATGAAGTCTCGTCCCATATTCAATTTTTTGAACCATGGACGCTTCGACACCTGCGGGCGAATTGAATACAGCCATCTACCCAACTCCCCATTTGTCCATTTCTATTGCCAGCTTGTCAAGGTTTCCTGACGAACTAATGTGAAAAATTCATCGAAGGTGATTTGTCTATCGTAAATATAACCTTCCACAGCGCCCACCGTAGTCAAAGAGTCCGCTTTCTCATTGCCCGGAATCGAGCAATGAAAAGGGACCCAAGCCATTGATTGTAAATGACCGTTTCGATAGAGCAATCAATGCTTTTCTTATCCCATTTAGGAGATACGCTGAGTGCTTCACCGGTTTTAATGACCGAACAGCCTCCAGTGAACCTAGGCTGTCGGTGAAGATGAAAAAGTGGTCAGGTAGTAGAGATGCGATTTGCTCGAGCAAATAGTGTATAGCTGCTAGTTCAGCATTATACACGGAGCAAGGCTCTTTGAGCTTAAAGTAGGCGCTATGAAAAACGTTGAAAACACCGAAACCAGTGGAGTCATCCATTTTTGACCCGTCTGTGAAAAAACTTCTCTCCTGACTGGCGTGCCCGTATTTGCTTGCAAATAATGGAGGTATTACCTCCGCACGAAGGAAGTCTGGTATTCCATGAACCTCCTGCTTCATGGACAGATCAAATGATACACAGGAACGGTAGGAGTCTAAGAACTTAGCACGATTGGTGTCAACCGAAGATGGGCTTACCTCCAGCGTGATATACCCATTGGCGTATCTACAGGGGGGCTAGGGGGGCTATAGCCCCATCTAGAACTGAATTAGCCCCCCTAGAATTTTTGCCACCTTGCATGAATATTGTACTTATCTAGCTCTCTTATGATATATAGGCGTAACTGCCAGGAATGAGAGAAAGAAATTGGATTTTTTTCGGATGGATAAAACTCCCCAGGTGTCTCACTACCCAACAAACAATTTAAGTCGAATAAGCTAGTTTTTTTAGGGTCCCGGAGCGTAGCTGTAACAGAAAATTTTTAGGAAACAAGCCTAATTATGGCGAAATAAGCTCTTTATCAGCCTCTAATGCTTGTTGGGTTTCTAATCGCATAAAGTTTTTCTGGAATCTTACGACAGAAAATTCGTCACTCACACTTAACCTCCTGTGAAATGATGGTTTGAGACGAACCGACAATGCGCCTTTCCAATCACAATTTTGAAAGAAAATTTCTTTTGTCTACTCTGAAATCAACGTCAGATGATTTGCCATCCATGAAGAAAAAAAACTTCTGCAGCGTCGCCAAGCGATTATGATTTGCACTTTGAAGTATGTTCGTCTCGGCTGAACCACCTCTAGTGTATCTGAGAAAAAACGATTTGCTTTCAATAATATTCCTTTCCAATTACAAACAGAAATAAAATCTGAATTTTGAAAGAAAATATCACTTGACTGCTACTGATGCCAACGTTTCTGCAGCGTTGCTCTCCGACGAGCGTTTGTGATTTTGTTACTGACGGAAACTTTCTTCAGTACCGCGGGAATGCAACCGACGCCGCAATGCGTCTTTCGAATCACTCACAGTAATCATACGTTAATCCGAGCCTTCTGTTAAAAGATCACTGCTGCTGCTGTCCGACGGCCGCTCGATGATTTTTCGCTAAGATGCTAAGAATAAAAGTTCAGCACCTCCACTGATATCCCGAGACCGCAATCGACGCCTAAGAAGAACAGATTTTCTTTCCACAAAGCGCTTTTCTAATCACTGATAGAAGCGAAACGATAGTCTGAGCATTGCGTGGATATTTCTCTTGAGTACTGCTACTTTCGGCGACGGCCAGCGCATTCTAATCCATTGTTTTTAATAGTTGGGGAAAATCTTAAAGAGTTCGTCGATCGATTGATACCAAAATCTCGAAAATCGGTACTTTTCGTAAAGGTCTCAAATTTGAATATGCAGAATTACCTCCCTATCTTCGCAAAGGACGTAATCCTACGTCAGAAATTAGCCCCCCCCCCCTAGAATTTTCCGTTAGTTACGCCAATGGCATATACCAGTGGTAAATATTCATGAAACGAGATTGAGGGTTTTGTTCAAGCAGCTTCTCGGAGTCGTTAATGACCAATGCAATGAGAACCTCACAACGGATGAGGAACCGGAGCGATAATTCCGCGAAACGATCTGTCAGAGGAAGTACTCCCGCAAGTACTTCTAAACTCATCGTATGAGTCGAATTCATACAACCCAACGCGATACGGAGACAGCGGTACTGAATCCGTTGAAGCTTCAGCATGTGAGTTTTCGCCGCGGACTGGAAGCAGAAGCTACCGTATTCGAGAACCGACAGAATTGTTGTTCGATACAACGTGATGAGATCTTCGGGATGTGCTCCCCACCATGTTCCGGTTATTGTTCGCATGAAGTTGATTCGTTTCTGGCATTTTTGTGTCAGATACACAATGTGCTTCCCGAAGGTGCATTTCGAGTCGAACCAGACCCCGAGGTATTTAGAAGACATGCTATGAGTGATTGTCTTACCCATCAGTTGAAGCGAGAGCTTAGTCGGCTTATGTTTTTTTGAAAAGACAACAATCTCAGTTTTCGATACCCAGCTTTAAAGCCCAAGTAGAAAAATTGTCCAAAGTATCTTGCAATGGTCCTGATCAACCGCTGTTGGCCCCGAAACGGATACAACACAATCATCTGCAAGCTGTCTCAACGAGCCATTTGGCATGAGACATTCATCAATGTCTCTGACGTAAAAATTGTAAAGAAGGGGGCTCAAACATGAGCCCTGGGGGATACCCATGTAGCTAATTCGTGAAGTTGCCAAGTCACCATGAGAAAAACTTATACGCTTCTCTGACAACAAATTGTACACATAGTTGTTTAAAATTGTAGAAAGTCCACAGGCGTGAAGCTTGTCGGATAAGACATCGACGCAAACTGAATCAAAAGCCCCCTTAATGTCCAAAAATACTGAGCCCATTTGTTCTTTTTTAGCTAAAGTTAACTGAATTTCTGAAGAAAGCAACGCAAGCCAGTCGTTCGCCCCCTTTCCCCTACGAAAACCAAATTGTGTATCTGACAACAAACCATTAGATTCAACCCATTTGTCTAGCCGGAAAAGGATCATCTTCTCCAACACCTTCCGAAGGCATGATAGCATCGCGATTGGGCGAACAAAAGTGAATGTGAATCATGAGTCACGGAAACTTACTTTCAATAGGCTCGAAGGCTTCCTTTTAAGAGGCTCGGAAGCTTTAAAAAGTCCTCAGAGTATGTATAAACTTAATTTGAATTGGAAAGCTTCTCGGAACCGCAAAAATTTCAGACAATTTTTTGGAGTGCCATATATCCCATTAGTTTTCAGGTACTTTTTTCACACTTATGCGTCATGCTTATTTTCCTTTACAGCGAAAAAAATATAGGGGGTACCTCAATGAATGTAAAAGCTCGAAGGGGTATCTCTCAACAAAAAGGTTGAGAACCGCTGGTTTAGTATATTGCTCGAATTAAAAAAAAATCACAATACATTTTTCAATATTAGGTTTTGTGATTTTTTTTCACTGACCCTAATCAAAATTCCCTGACTTTCCCTGACATTCCAGGTCCAAATTGAAATTCCCTGACTTTCCAGTTTTTTCCAGGTAGTCGACACCCTGTCCGTAAGATTCTTGTGGAAATTCTTTCTGAAATCCCTTGGAGAATTTCTCCGATAGTTGCACCGAAAATACCTATGGAAATTCCTCAAGAAGTTTCTCCAGATATTATTCTGGAAGCTCCCCCAGAAATTCCTCTGGAAGTACCGTCAGAAATTCCCACAGAAGTTCCTCCATGAATTCCTCCGAAAGTACCTCCAGAAATAATTCCTACAACTTCTTCAGAAATTAGACCGGTAGTTCTCTACGGACACGAGACCTGGACGATGCTCGTGGAGGACCAACGCACACTGCGAGTTTTTCATAGGAAAGTTCTGCGTACCATCTATGATTGGGTGCAGATGTCGGATGGTACGTGGAGGAGGCGAATGAATCACGAGTTGCATCAGCTGTTGGGAGAACCATCCATCGTTCACATCGCGAAAATCGGAAGACTGCTATGGGCAGGGCACGTAAACAGAATGTCGGACAGTAATCCAGTGAAAATGGTTCTCGACAACGATCCGACGGGACTAAGAAGGCGAAGTACACAGCGGGCAAGGTGGATCGATCAGGTAAAGGACAATTTGCGCACCCAGACGTGGTTGGCGACGTACAGCCATGGACCGTAGCTGAATGGAGAAGACTTTTGTGTATTACACAGGCCACTCCGGCCTTAGTCTGGTAATAAAATAAATAAATAAACAATAGATCTTTTTATCTATTCTGTTTCGCATACATAACTCCGTCTTAGGCACATCGTATAATTTGGAATATCTGTAATTTTGTACTTCCATCTTCAATTTTATTCAAAACTTGACAGTATCTTTCCTACGATGTGTACATAGTAGGTTGTATATTTCCCTCGTATTGAAAATTTGAACGTGGAGACTAACCATACACAACTCCAGGGACGGTTATTCCCATCCTATACAATTCGCGTTATTATTCTGTCGGTGATGGGTCAAAGGGTAAATTGGTAACTTTAGAAACATGGAAGGGTGTTTTTCGACTGGATAAGATGTACTGTTCGGAAGTTGGCTTTCTCAGTTTGAAGTATCAAAACGATGGTTTATTTACTTGCCCGACATTTCGGCCGATTGGTTGTGGCCTTTCGTAAATTCGTATGTATTGTACGACCCTATAAAAAGGCCACAACCCATCGGCCGAAACGACGGGCAAGTAAATAAGCCATCGTTTTGATACTTTAGACTGAGAAAGCCAACTTCCGAACAGTTTAGAAACATGGTTTTGTAAATTATCTATTTTTCGTTTGTATCAAATTAATTTGGTCAACGTTTTGCCAAAAATAATACGCCAGTATTTCAATAGAACTGTTCTCAAAACAGTAAAAAACAGAAAAACGGCGAACCAACACAGCTCTCCATTGCGTATAAGATCATAAAGTTTACGAGTACAGGGGACTAAAAATAAAAGGAAACGTCACATGACCAGAACCATTACGGTGAAATGCAACGAAGGAACTGGTTTGCAAGTAAAAAAAAATATCGATTACTTTGGCATCTACACTCGTCTACTTACTGCTTCCCAGTGAAACTCACATATAGGCAACGCATCATCATGTCTTCATCATCTTGTCCTCATCCATGTTTGATTTTTACTCGTCGATGATATCCCCAGCCATACCTTCCTTCATATCCAGTTAACATGCCGGACTACATAAACTTTCTTTTTTATTCAATATATGCGACACCACATCGAAGCGCAAACTGCAAACCGCAGATCAATCCACCCACTGCAGTGGCTTTTCTTTTTTTCGGAGTAAAATTGCTGATTCTGACCAACTTGAGTTCAAATCACACATAATTATACATGAATACATAAGTTTACAAAAAGTTGTATCGACCATTTGACTTCCCATAAGAAATAACACCCATTCGGTATGCATCGTTGCAGGATTAAACAGCAAATATAGAGAGAGAAAAAAAAAGTCCGCTGTGACACTAACCTTCCATCCTGCGCTGCTGTTGGAGTCACCCTTATCTTTAAAATATGGCACATTCTGCACCATCCATTCATAGATCTGGCTGAGCGTTAGTCGGCTATCACCTGCTGAACTAATTGCTTGTGTAATTAAATCAGCGTACGACAGGTTACCCCAAGCGTTGCGACGCGATGAGTTTTTCTTGGTGGCGGATGACGCTGATTGCGGTTGGTTTGCATTGACACCTGGGAATAAAAAAATAGTGTAAGTGAAGAAGGGTGGCATGCACGGACGAGTCGTTTTGTTTACAGAGGGGAAATATGGATGGTACATTGATGATTCGATGAAAGAATTTGTATTGTTTTTTTATTAATTTACTAATTTTAAATTTTAAAAGTGCTTCGCACCACAGCAAGAAATGTGAGAATACATAAATGAGAATCTTTTCACCAACGAATGTCAGATAAAGAGGATGGTATGATGATGAACCACGCACACAGGACATGAGTTATACAGCTCTAGATGTCCAAGAAATCCAGGTTTTGCCGATTGGAAAACAACAAAGCCCTTTGGGTAGATCAACTACCTTAAGGGCTACTGGCAATGGATAATCATCCAGATTTGGAAGAAGAAAGTTTTGCTGAAGGAGTGGATGGAAGGTGTTATGTGTCCATCCGCAAAATGGGCAACTGCGACTAATAATGCACGAATACGGATTTCCAGATAAATAATTGATTGAGGCCTGCTATTCAACATTCCTATACTGTCCCTATTCGCATAAGAGTCCCATTTCAGTTTTCTTCAACTTGAGAAATATGCCGTTGAATTTTTCAAACTCGTTTTACATGGAGAAATACAAAAAAAATCTAATAAATTGATTAAACCTGCAATATTTCTGAAAATTTGGCATAATATTCTTTATCTGTATACATTGCTATGGAACTATTTTATGTGCAAAAGTGTATCAAAATCTGGAATGTGACTGTTATGCGAATAAATAGCAAGATGGGACAACACAAGTGAGTTTCAATTTTCAAATTTCTAGAACCTACCGCGAATCGCGGCAGTATTATAAATTCAGTAGAAAACCGAATTATAGCCGCTATGGAAATTGAATTTTTCTCACAATCCATACGTTAAACCTAATTTCGGAAGTAGTACGCTGTATAGCACATCACCAAATGAAACCAGCGCACCACTTCCGAAGTTCGGTTTGACCTGGTTTGACGTATGGATTGTGAGAAAAATCCAACTTCGTTAGCGGCTATAATTCGGTTTTGCACTGAATTGATAAAATATAGAGGGGTGACAGGAAGAGACGAAATTGACACGATCAGAACCATTTCGGCATTTACAAATTCGGAAGATTTCAATAAGCTGATTGAAATCTAACAATTTTATATTATTTTTATACAGTATATGTATAAAAAGCTCACATTCACAGTAGTCTTAAGCTGACGGAGAAATAAACAAATCAAATAATTAATTGTAATACAACCTTGCCAAAGAGAAGACAACGTTAGCCACTTCCCACGAGCTTGTATTTGTAGTGGCGAAATCAAGAGTCGATGAGTTCATGTACTTGGGCTCATACGGCTCGCTAAAAACTATGCCAGAAGACAGAAACATATCGTGGCAAGAAATTGTACATCCAAAAACAAATCTGACAATTCCTGTTTAAAATCTGGGCATATACAATTCTGTAAGCTTTTTATGCAGATATTGTATTGAAATCTCCCATCCGCTGGTACGCATTTGCACCAAACTGACCATCTATTGGACCGGCCGTCCTTTACGGGTATAGGACCTGTAAATATCCAAAGCGAACTTGCAGTATTTGAAAGAAATGTGCTGCGTATCATCTTTAGTGGGGTGCTAATGGAAGACGGTGCATGGAGGAGTTGAATGAACCACGAATTGCATCATCTGTTGAGAAAACTAGAGAATTCGGAAGACTACGTTGGACCGAGCATAGAACCAGAACGTTGGGCAATAACCCGGTGAAAATTGTTATTTGTAGCGATTCGACGGGAACAAGACGCGGAATTGCGCTGCGAGCACCGGCCCTTGTTTGAAAATAAATAAATAAATTACATAATCTATGAAAAATACGATGAGCATGCGAAATTTAAGATAAAAACCCAGTCCAATTATTGGAAGCCATTAAATTGCGATAATATGCAAAAACCCTCATCAAAAATCATATGCAAAACATATTAGCTATAAAACTTTACTAGAGTATGAATTATTTATTAATGTAACCAATGGCCTACATTAGGTAAACGACATGAGAGAAATGAAACGTTGATCAAGATGCCGTATTTTTCAGAAGTTCGAGTGAATTTATTTTACTGCTAAAAAATATCATGATCCATCTAACATAGTACATTCGTTTTTTAATCAGACAAAATAATATTAAAAAATATGACTCCATCTAATTATGAACGAACCACGGAAATAGGTAATCTTAATACATTCATAATTTACCTTTTCGTTTTATTCGATAGTTTATAATTTAATTCTATGCATAAATCGCGACCTTACCGAAAGAAACCACCTAGTCACCGTGGTTGGAAGCCTTCAAAAATATGATAGAGTTAAACAGCAAAAAATCCACTGAACCAAATGTCGCTTGACGAGACTTTATTAAATTTGAGCGAGGGTAATGTCATTTATATTTATGTACCCCACACGGTGTCCACATGTATGTATGATCGAACGGTTCCAATCCAAATTTTCAGCCAGTGTGGGTGAGTGTGCAAAGAGACGGTCAATCTTTTCCGCGATTCAGGTTTGTGAATACACGACACGAAGCAAGGCAGACACCAAAAAGGTGGTAAAAATGTGACAAACGAATCCTATCGCTTGATGGTGTGGCAGCCGCGGTTAATATGAGATACCTGTGTCCCCAGCTACGTAGCCACACGATATCAACCGGTAGTGAAGTCAGTTAATCTGGTTATAAAACTGTGTCAGCTTCCATAAGGCAACATGGGGCCAGTGGGTACCATGTACCCTGGAATGTACTTTCCATAAATGAAAAGCAAAGTAAAAGTAAAGTAGGAATGGATTCATCTGGTTTGAAAAATATATGAAGCCAAAACCATTTGATGTACATGACGCAAGCTATTCCTGCAACGACGGGGAATTTCTAAAACCTAATACGCTCGAATTTTGCCATGTTGTTTACATTTGAAAACTTTATTCACAATAGCAGAACGAAACCAACTAAAATTCACCATTATTGAAGAGGTGTAGAAATATATTGACATTTATTTTTGCGCGGTAAGGAAACAAATGACAGCAAAATAAAGTATCCATGAAGAATTAAAAATTTTACATAAAAAATAGGAAATTGCCAGAAAAGAAACCATGGTATGAGCATTAAATAAGTATAAAATTTCCACAAATTATGCAAAATTTCCATAAACAATTGAGAGTTTTCCACAAAACAAAAATAAATTAATACTTCTAAAAGCAAAAGTCGCAATTATAAAAAAAAATCCATAAAGAAATCAAAATGTTCCACGGAAAAAATACAAAATTTCCATAAAGAAATCAATATTAGCAATAAACAATTACAAAAATTTTCACGAAATGAATATTTTTTGTCTGTAAAAAAATAAAAAATTTCCGCGACATAATCAATAAAGAGTAATAAAAAAATAAGAAAATTTCCATAAAAAAAAACAAAAAAGCAATAAAATTGACAATAATCCATGAACTTTTAAAAAAAAAAATGATTAGTTTAAAAAAATGATTAGTAATTTTCATATTTTTATTAATTTTTGCGTGGTTTTTTTTATTTCTCATAGGAAAAAATGTAGAAAATTTTGTAATTGTTTATTGCTAATACACCCAGTTCTTTTTTTACACGGGTGGCTCTTAGTCGATTAAGACCTTTAGCGGTGATAGAACTATGAGTAAGCCCAATGAAAAAAATCACAAAAAAATCAAAAAAAATTCAGGTGGTATTTAGAAAGACGTGAAATATCAGGTTAACCGGGAAATTAAAGAATACCAATCGTGTAAAAAAATTGGGTGTATTGATTTATTTATGGAAATTTTGTATTTTTTCCGTGGAACATTTTGATTTCCTTACGAAAATTCTTCATTTATAAATGCATTTTTTGCTTTTAAAAGTGATAATTTATTTTTGTTTTGTGAAAATTGCATTATTTATGGACTGATTTTTTTATTGGTAATTTCCTTTTTTTTGGAAAAATTCTAATTTTTTAGGAAGAGTCCTTATTTTAGTCGACATAAATTATAACTGCAGTCTTTTGACATTCCCTAAGATGAAACCTGATCTTTTTCAGCTTATGATTTCCTCTTGTTTTAAAATCATTGTTTGTTTGATTGCCCAATAATTAATATTAATGAGACAAAATATTTTAAGCTCTTTTTAGTCGAGTCAAGTACGAGACACTGAAGACGACCACACAGTTGTGGTCGAAATACGTATCTGCAAAGATATCGAAATAATTGGTGGAATTAAATGGAGAGTACTACACTCGTCTTAGACGGTTAATATTTATGCACAAAATATCATAATCATCATTTTGTGTATTTCGGTGCAACCAGTGATGAAAACTTCGAAGAAAATTGTCCCTCTGTCAAATTTAACTTGTATTTCATCATCCCACTAACCCCAAAGTACCCTAGTAGTTTCATGCCAACCACTCACCGTTCTAAGACGATGGAAATTTATGCAGACACATGGAACGGTTCCAACAACAGCGTCTATAGTAATTCCGATCTATAACAAACTGCTCCAGTCATTGTCTAGTTGAAAACTACACTTTCTCAAAAAGTAAGACGCACTTTAATTTACTCTAGAATAAAGCAATGATAAAATCATGTGGAAAAATTCCAAAACATTGCACTCCTGCTCGGGTATATCACTACGTCTCAGGAATGTTTCATGAAGCTTCTCTGAATCTGTTTTTTTTGTTATCTATCCAGGATTTGATTTGTTATTCCTGAAACCCTTCCCAGAAGTTATGCATTGGATTTCATTAAAATATTCGAAATAGTATTAGTTTGTTTGAGTTGTTATTATCGCTCAAGAATAAATAGGGAAAAACGCCATTTTTTTTAAATCACAATACGCGTCAAGATCTTGGGTTACCTTGAAGTTCTAAGTCCCATCGACTAGATCGGGAACCAGCCTTCCACTGTGTTTGCATGATCCAGGTGTCTGCGATAAGTTTAAAATGGTATCCTTCTAAGTATCCTCGGAAGATTTCCACCGCCTGTTGGGGTGTCGTAAATCATGTAAAAAATTAGCTAAAAACTTTTCACCGTGCGAGTGCTTTTGGACGAGAACAACATCCACGGCTGCTTCGCCGCTAGTATCTGTCTGGAGGATGAACTTTTTCGAGAAATCCGGCGAAACTACAACTGGAGGCTAATTTCAAGGAAGGCTTTCTCTGCTTCGGGCAGCTGATGTTCTTGGACTTTGTTTTGAGCAGACCAGTAAGGGGCCGTACACTAATTATGTAAGCATTTTTTCTGGGTTTTTCACCCCCTCCTCCCCCATGTAAGATTTTTCCAATACAAATATTTTTTTATTTATATGGAACGTCAGAAAATGGCAGACCCCCCCCTCCACCCATAAGTGCTCACGTAATTGGTGTACGACCCCTAAGGGGTGCTGTCACCTCACTCAATCGATTAATGAAATGGTGGTGATGGCCACACAGACCCTGGAACTGACGCAATTTTGAAATTATTGATTTCTCGTACTCGAGATTTTATCGGGATTGACTTTCAATCCTTCGCAAGGGAAAAAGTATTCAAGAAACTTCAGACCGCATCGTGCTTTCGTGCTGTGCGGTTCTTTCTCTCTTTGCGGAAGGAAGTTTTTAATACTACCCGAAGCTATTTTAATTTCAACGGTGCTTCTTAGCGCTATTTGTACCCACTGATCCCGTTACAAGGACCCGTGCCTTCGTTTTACGTTGGACCCGTTTGCGGAAGATAAATTCCGACAAGCGGTGGTAATCCTGCAGGGACACCGTTCTGGGAAAAAACCTCTTAGAAGGTCACGTCTCCACGCTCAGCCATGAGCATTAATAAAAACAAGAGGAAGGGGGAGTCTCTGAATTCTCCACTTCCTTCAAAGAAACAAGGTTTCAAGACCGTCCTGCCAAAGCGCGGAAAAAATAGAAGGAAGCTGGAGAATTCAGATATTCCTTCTAACTCTAATATCGGAAATAATTCTTCTCCAATCGAACTGAGCAATCAGTTCGATTTGATTAATGATGAAATTGAGCAAATCTAATATACCTCTAGCCTTCGTGATTCGATTCATTCGAAAAAGCAAAGGATTCCGCCAATTGTGGTATCTGTTGCCGAGTTTTCTGGCTTCCGGAATGAGATTTTGAGTAACCTTCAGGGGAAATTTCACAATTACTTGGATTCTCACCAGTCCAAGTAATTAAGATGAAAAAGAAATCCCATTCTGGTACTTCCCAGAGGGGCATTTCTCAAGAATTTTATTTAGTTCATTTTAACAAAAGTGAACTAAATAATATGAAAAGTTTGGAAAAGGCCTGTATTATGTCTCATATCCGTGTTACATGGGAACATTTCCGCAGGCCTGGGGAAATTCAAAACCCCACCCAGTGCCGTATGTGCCAAAAGTGGGGTCATGGAACCAAACATTGTCACATGGATGCTAAATGCATGATTTGTGGTGGAACTTCTCACGCCAAGGACGCATGTCCTGTGAGAGAAGATTCCAATAAATTTAAGTGCGCAAACTGTGGGTGCAATCATAAATCCAATTTCTGGGAATGCCCTTCACGCAAAAAAGTTTTGAATTCCCGTGCAAAATTGATGACGGGAAATTCCAATCGGATCCCAGATTCGACGGGTAGAAATTTTTCAAACGCTCAAATTTCGAAACCGGTTCCCGGTCGAGCAATTCATACCCACCACAATTCCCAAACAAATTTTGCCGCTCGTCAACGGGTAGCAAGCACTTCAGTAAATTCCAATTTTTCCAATGTACCAACGTATGCAAACATCGCTGCTGGTAGACAAAATTTCTCTTCTCAAAATGAGGTTTATACCCATGTCCCAACGGAAAATAACGGTCATGTTGCCGATTCAGGTAGCATGACTGCTTCCGATTTTGATTTTTTAACTGAACAATTGCATCACATGATTGATGCAATGTTCAAAGCAAATACCATACCAGAAGCTGTTCAGGTTGGTATAAAGTACACACAAAAAATTGTTATCGGACTCCGTTTTAATGGATCTAAATAATTGTGTGAAAGTTCTAAATTGGAATGCCCGCTCTCTAAAGGGTAAGAAAGATGAATTATTCAACTTCCTAACAGTTCATAATGTGCATATTGCCATTATAACTGAAACCTATTTGAAACCAGGACTCTCCATTAAACGAGATCCAAATTATTTTATCTACAGAAATGATCGTCTTGACAGCGCCTGTGGTGGGGTCGCCATTGTCATTAATAGACGTATCAAACATAAATTATTTTCTTCGTTTGAAACCAAAGTTTTTGAAACCTTGGGAGTTTCTGTTGAAACACATTTTGGACAATTTTCCTTCATTGCAGCCTACTTGCCTTTTCAATGCAATGGGCAGCAAAAGAATTTGTTGAAAGCTGATCTTCAAATTCTGACTCGCAACAAATCAAAATTCTTCGTAATTGGTGACTTCAATGCCAAACACCGTTCATGGAATAATGCTCAAAGCAATTCCAATGGTAAAATTTTATTTGAAGATTGTTCTGCGGGATATTATACTATTCAATATCCCAATGGACCAACTTGTTTTTCTTCCAGTCGAAATCCTTCTACAATTGATTTAGTTTTAACGGATTCAAGTCAGCTGTGTGGCCAATTGGTAACTTATGCTGACTTTGAGTCTGATCACCTCCCTGTGACGTTTGAAATTTCACAAGAAGCCATTAACAATCCAATCAGCAATCAGCTTATATAAAACGTATATCGATAGGAATTTTGATGTTGATATTCCTCTCGATACCAAAAGTGTTATTGATAATGCTCTCGTATCTTTGACAAATTTAATTGTCGAAGCCAGAGGCATTGCAATTCCTAAATGTGAAATTAAATTCAACTCCATTATTATTGACGACGATCTTCAGCTACTGATCCGTCTTAAAAATGTGAGAAGAAGGCAATACCAAAGAACTCGCGATCCCGCGTTGAAAGTTATTTGGCGAGATTTGCAAAATGAAATTAAAAACGTTTCGCTATTCTGAGAAAGACCAACTTTGAGAATAATGTCTCGAAGTTGTATCCCAGTTCGAAACCCTTTTGGAAATTAACAAAAATTCTTAAAAAACCTCAAAAGCCAATTCCAGCGCTTAAAGAGGGAAATAAAATTTTATTAACAAATGGCGAAAAGGCTCAAAAACTTGCTCAGCAGTACGAGAGTGCCCATAATTTTAGTCTAGGTCTCACTAGTCCAATTGAGGATCAGTTTACACGGAGCTTCGAAGACATTCTCAATCAAGAGAATGTTTTTGACCCTTCGTTGGGAACTAATTTGGATGAAGTGAGATCTATTACTAGAAAATTTAATAATATGAAAGACCTTGATGATGATGTTATTTTCTACATACTTACCAAAAAACTTCCTGAGAATTCTTTATCCTTTTTGGTTTATTTATTTAACAAACGTTTTCAATTGGCATACTTTCCAGATAAATGGAAAAAGGCAAAAGTTGTTCCAATTTAGAAGCCGGTCAAAAATCCAGCTGAGGCTTCTAGTTATCGCCCAATCAGTTTGCTTTCTTCAATAGGCAAACTGTTTGAAAAGATTATTTTAAATAGAATGATGGTTCATATTAATGACAATTCTATTTTTGCTGATGAGCAATTTGGTTTTCGCCATGGGCATTCAACCACTCATCAGTTATTAAGAGTTACGAACTTAATTCGGCTCAACAAATCTGAAGGATATTCGACTGGAGTTGCTCTTCTTGATATAGAGAAAGCATTTGACAGTGTTTGGCATGAAGGTTTGATTGTAAAATTGATGAATTTTAATTTTCCTCTGTACATCATTAAACTGATCTAAAATTATTTATCAGATCGCTCACTGCAGGTAAACTATCAGAATACTAAATCTGATAGATTACCTGTAAGGGCTGGTGTCCCCCAAGGCAGCATACTGGGGCCCATATTGTATAACATTTTTACTTCTGACTTACCTGATTTACCACCAGGTGTCATGAAGGTTTGATTGTAAAATTGATGAATTTTAATTTTCCTCTGTACATTATTAAACTGACCCAAAATTATTTATCAGATCGCTCACTGCAGGTAAACTATCAGAATACTAAATCTGATAGATTACCTGTAAGGGCTGGTGTTCCCCAAGGCAGCATACTAGGGCCCATATTGTATAACATTTTTTCTTCTGACTTACCTGATTTACCACCAGGGTGACAAAAATCTTTGTTTGCAGATGACACGGGCCTTTCAGCCAAAGGGCGAAGCCTTCGTGTCATTTGTAGTAGATTGCAAAAAAGTTTGGATATTTTCTCCACTTACTTGCAAAAATGGAAAATTTCCCCGAATGCTTCCAAAACTCAGCTTATAATTTTCCCACATAAGCCGAGAGCTTCTTATTTGAAACCTTCTAGCAGACACATTGTTGACTTCTGCTAGATCAAAAATTAACTTTTAAAAATCACATTGAAGGCCTTCAAGCCAAATGTAACAAATATATTAAGTGTCTATATCCACTTATAAACAGAAAATCAAAACATTGTCTTAAGAACAAACTTTTGATTTACAAACAAATTTTTAGACCTGCCATGTTGTATGCTGTGCCAATATGGACTAGTTCCTGCAATACCAGAAAGAAGGCACTCCAGAGGATTCAAAATAAAATTCTGAAAATGATTCTGAAGTTGCCTCCGTGGTATAGTACCAATGAACTTCATAGAATTTCTAATATTGAGACATTGCAACAAATGTCCAACAAAATAATTTCCAATTTTAGACAAAAATCGTTGCAATCTTCTATTGCAACGATTAACTCCTTGTACCCTTAGTATAAAATAGGATAAGTTTAGTTTAAGTTGAAAACATTGTAATTCCTACATGGTTCAATTCAACCAGAGGAAAAATTCTAACTGCCAGAGGCAATTGAAATGTATTAATAATAACTAAAAAGTAACATAGCAAATAAGGATGATAGTGTTAAGAAAACACGGAACACCTAGTCTAAGAGATGAATGCATGTATTAGATAATTAGCAAATAAAATTAGTTAAAAAAAAAATAAAAAAAAAGCGGTGAATGCTTGAAGAGCACGTGCTATTTGTACTGCGGACAAATTTTTCACATCTATGATAGCTTTGGAAAATTATCACGATAGTTGTCATTCTGTTGCAAGGCACAATAACGTAAAAAAAAATCATAAGCTCTGTAATCCAGCCTACTTTGATCGATCTGACGTTTATTTCCTTACGAAAACCGTTTTTTAAATATATTTTTTGCAATTCCTGATCATAATACCTGGTTTACAGTTCGTCTTTGAGTGATGAAACGGCCTACTTTTCCATACAACAAAATGGGTGCTTTAATGAACATTATGCAACTCAAATGGGTTGCATAATATCCATTATAGCACTCATTTGGGTGCTATAATGAAAATCCAACATCGGAACAGTAGTTACATGACTACATTTTGCTGAATTAGCTTGGAATAGTGTTCAGATAGTGTATTCTCTGCGTCGCGTAATAAATGAAATAGTTTAATGGACATACCATCAGAATTTTCCAAAGACGAGTACATCTATCGCTACAAGGCTTGTAGAGCTATGCGATGCGGCATGATAACATTAAATCTGATTGTTATCTGCAGCAACATTATTTATTGGCAAGAATTATCATGTGGAGTAAATCGGTCTTTACTATTTTGGTACAGATTTATCATAACAAAGCTCATTTTTCGTCATTGCAAAAAATAGCGTGTGCAACTCGTTGCAAAACTCGATTTTTTCAGCACTCGTAGTATTTATCCAACTCGGCAAGCCTCGTTGGATAAACGTACAACTCGTGCTGAAAAAATCATCTTTTTGCAACTAGTTGCACACACTACTATTTATGTATTGATTTTTGAGGGATACTTTGTATGGACCACATTTAGATCTTCTAAAGGCACATCTTTTTGTTGAAGACCCATGGACCTATCTCGTTTAGTTTTAGCGCAAACATTTTTGTCTGGGACCATTGTGCCTTGTACTCTACATCTATCACACCTCTCTCTTTGCCTAATAGTCATCTCCTCCTTTTTATAATCGTCTGCTTAGGATGAATAAATTGTGTCGCAGTTTTTACGGAAGTCGGGCAAGGGGTTCAAAAGTTATACAGAACTGTCCATCTTCTATACAATACCCAACCCTCCGCTTTTCCAAATAACCCTCTTACCCTCTCTTTATCCGACTAACCCTCTCTTTATTTGTCGACCCATAAGATAAAAACTTATACCAAACTCTTGTGGGCTTCATGGCCGTGTGGTTAGGGACCCGCCCCGGTAAGAAGGAATCTTTCCTTAATCGAAAAATTCTCCACTGGTCCACTGAGTGTTATGTCTCTTGTCCGTTTTCTCATGCTAGGTGTTAAGTAAGGGTATGCGATAAGACACTTTTTCCTAACGAAACGAAACGAAACGGAATTTAAAATGTTTGTGTTGATTCGAAACGAAACGAAACGAAATATATATTTACTTTCGAGAATTCGAAACGAAACGAAATTTTAATTTTTTTTCTGCGGATTTTTTATTACATTATGTACGCAATTATGAATTCATTTTCTCAAAGTCAAAAAACTGCTTTGCGACCAATAGAATTATAGTAACAGAAGAAGCAGTCTATGATAAATCGCCGTGTTCCCGTTTACCATTAACGATAAGGCAATACCCCAGCATTTATGCCGCTTTCAAAGCAATTCATCGTGGAGTGGATGCTCCCGAATATGATCAATTTTATATCAGTAAGTATGTATATAAAAATATAGGAATTGTGGGATTCATTTTGTATTCTGATTCAAATTCTATTTAAAACCTTATTTCATTGAGGACTGAAACTGAAGCGTGGTTTTATGGCATTGAGCTAAATCAAAACCAGAATACAAATATAGTATACGCAGATAGAGAATTGTTAATAAAATACATTTGCTCATTAGACGAATCCTCTGCACCTTTCTAAAATGCACAAAAATATGTCTTTCAGATTGTGTTTCAGAAATGCGATCGCAAAGTTTGTACGACTGCAGCTTGCTAGGTATGAAGAAAATTAAAATAAGAAATTTTTCCTTTTTCATACAAAAACTTGTTTAAAAAAGGATATAATTTCCTTCCAAATTCAACCTTTTTAAAGGAGGCTCGAAGACCCATAGTCTTATAGACGATCAACTCGACGAACCAGGCTATTGTCTGCTTGTCCTTGTATATGTGTATGTGCATATGAGGCATGCAAAAACCGTTGTCAAATTTTCATCCTCAACCGAATTCAATTGAGTGCAAGAAACAGCTGCCATGGACAGTATGAGCCGGTCACGCCCTTACACTCAATTTAGGATTAGGAGAGGAAATTAGTTTGATACTCAATATTATAAGATTATATGAGGAATGCTGGTTTGAGACATAAGAGGTGAAGAAGTTGGCGTTTAATAAAAAAAGAGACGTTCTAAAAATACTTTACAAGGGCCATTTTTGTAATTTTACGAAACGAAACGAAATCAAGAATTCAGATTTCGCCATGCTCAAATTTCGCGAAATTCCGCGGAATTTCGTTTCGAGCCACCTGAAACGATTTTTTTCGAAATACCGCATATGCTTAGTGTTAAGTGTTCAGTCTAACGACCTCTGGTCGAAGACGGTTTGCTGTCTTTTTTTCATAATCATGCCACTCCACCCACACCCTTCCATTTTTCCATTGACCCTCACATCACCACTATGATCGTCTCTTTAGGATAGAAATATAGTCCATGAAGTTCAAAACTTCCATAGAATGCCATAACTTATGAAATCATGAAGTTTGATGTAACGCATGATGATATTCGCCTATTTCCGTAAAATGACATCTATAACAAGCTGCACGGGTTCAGAACCAGAAACACAACTTGCATACACATCAACTATTCATCTACTTTAAAGCTGGATACTATCGATTGATACCAGCTATAGCGGTTAATGCGCAAACAAGGCAACGATGAGTCGGGTGATAAGCGCAATTCGAGTCTCAGGGACGTTCTTGAGTCCCTTTTGAAACGACATTGACTTTATGGCATGTCTTTTCCAGAAGCTTGAAGAAGCCTTCTTTAGACTGGAGAGGGAATCTAAGTGGATCAAACAAGTTACGAACACGTTAAAGACGAAGTGCATGGACAATGTAGGGTGCCAATTAAAATGACATTTTCGAATTCAAAAAAACGACATTGCTCACAAGTTTCATTTGCCCAAAATATGACCCCATGAAAAATTTGAGCTCAATCGGATATGATTTAGGGGTGCCTAAAATTAATCAAAATTTAGAAATTTTTACCCATGAAAAGGAAAAGTCAAAAGTCACAGTTTTGTATTTGATGCCAAATGACTTAAAAATGCATGAAACATCGAGATCTGAAGTTATTAAAAAAAACCCTGATTGATCCACCTAGCGGTGTTTGTGCCTTTCTCGTTCATTAGATATACTGAAAAAGATTTAGTTAGATTTTCTTGGCGTGTGTTTTGTATATAAATCGTATTTTGGCCATAACTTTTGATCCCATAGTCTGATCTGGCCAATTTGCAATAGGAAATGCATGAAACTTTAAAAATTATAATTTTTTTTGAAAATCGACTTTTTCGGGACTTCGGAAAAATTTCTTATGGCGAAAATAATTTGTTATCGAATTTAAAAACCGGACGTTACGCAAACATTTCATAAGCCCTAAAATATGCCCCTATGTAAAATTTGAGCTCCATCGGACATGATTTAGGGATGCTCAAAATCTTGCTATCAGAATTTTGAATTAGGATTTACGAAAACGTTTGCGTATCGTCCGGTGGTCCGTAAGTCGATGATACAAATTTCATCATCTGAAAAAAATTCAAATTCACTTAAAATTTCTAAGATAAAAAATCTTTTCCTTCCAAATTTTTGTTTTTCAAATAGCATCAGATCTCGACGTTTCATGCATTTTTAAGTCATTTGGCATCAAAAACAAAAATTCGATATTCGACTTTTCCTTTGTGACAATTTTCATGGGTTAAAATTTCCAAACTTTGGTGAATTTTAGGCACCCCTAAATCATGTCCGTTGCTCAAATTTTGCATGGGGTCATATTTTGGGGTAATGAAACTTGAGAGCAAAGTCGCTTTTTGAAATTCGATGACAATTTTTTCTCATACAGTTCTTTGGCACCCTAATGGACATCGGTAGCCTCTAACACTTGTTTGTATCGGTAGTAACGAAATCGAGGTGATGGTTAGCTGGACTCACAGATGACCACCGAAAAAGATACAACCAGAGGAATTCGGAGACACATCGTGACTTATGTAAGCTAATGAAGGAGCCGAATGAACCATGAATTGCATCAGCTGTTGGGAGAATTTGGTTGAGACTCCAGCTTTCATCTCCAATGTACAAGTACTGATGACATCATTAGTTAGGTCACACTGGTGCCTGCCACGTCAGAATGCATTTCAATGTAAGGAAGGGGGAGAAAATGATAATGCACTCACCCATTGCAAGCCGAATATACCTCTGCACTTGCCACGAGATCATGAGGAATTTACTGGAATTTTTATGTTAGGTTCGAGGGGCTGAGGTTCGTCTTGGTTAACGAAAAAGGAAGCGATGGATTCTTTTTAAATTGTATGTAGGGAACAGGCTTTTTCGTTCATTGCAAATTCTAGCAGTTTTTGCTAGAATAGTCAAGCTTAAGGTATAGAATATAAATGGAAACGGTATGGAAGTCCATTTGCAGTTTTAGCCATTGCTAGAACATGATTAAAATAAAGAAAAAATAGGAAGAAATTAGAAGAACTGAACGATCATAGGATTAAACCCCACGACCTCCTGTGTATGAGGCAGAAGCAGTAGACATATGACTACCAAGACCGTTATGTTTTTTTGGGTAAACGTTATTTTTGAAAAATTGTATTCTCGGGCTAAAATATTTCGGAGAAATGTTGTTTTCAGTGAAATATCGTTTTCAGAAAAATGGGTTTTCAAAGAAATGTTATGTTGACGAAATTTCAATCAGCGGATTGTACAATCCCAAATAACCTCGTATGATATGAAGAAAAAAAAAATATTTTAAGCCTGGTTTAGTTCCTCTATGTGTTTCTGGTCAAATAGTTGCCAGCATATCCATGAATTTTTATATAATTACTAAAATGTATCGTACGTTTCCCTATTAGTATCGTAAAATATGTCAAGGGAAGAGGGATTTCACAAGGGTCCAGATAGAAGTCACACAAAAAAGTGAGAATTAAGAAAAGAGAGTGTAAATGCCCGCATAATAGACTCAATGCATCTGATTATATTGCTTTAGATATTTATCCATGGACTTATCAAGGATTTTGTTAGAATATCCTTATAATATTTTCCATAAATTTCCTTTTCAATCAAATTAATCTCTTATGAAAATCTTGTGTTATTTCCATTAGAATTTACTTTTATGTTTTTCCTAAGATTTCAGGAATCTATCCACTACCAAGAAATCATTTTTTAATGCTGTCAAAACCACATTTCCTTATTTTCTTATTTTCATCGTATAATTGCTAAAAAAAAATTCTTGCTCCCAGAATTTTTTATCCTAATACGAATCTCCGAGAAATCATAATGCCAAACATTGCTGCAGGAACAAAACCAAAGGCTTCAGGAATGTATTCAAAACCTCGCCTCAGGGTTTCATAGTTCTTTTCGTAGTGTGCTTTTTGAAATTAATTCTGGCAAAAATGATTCCACAAAGAAATGCACTACAAAATAAGAGGAACGTTTATCGGAACAGTATTCGCGATCGATTCAATAGATTCTTGTGCGAAATATCACATGCCGCCAAACAGAACAGCACGAAATTGATCTGGATGAAAAAATACAACTCACGATGAAAACAAACGGAAACAGGTTTTCTAATGAAATGGGGATTCCCCAAAGGCCACAACCCGTAATTTTATGGAAACGTAAAAACACTCGAATTTTTAAAAAATCATCAAATTGTATCTGTATCTCAATTGTAATACAGCAAGATTCGAACTAAAATCATCTATCCGAACCATGTGATAAGTATATTGGCACATCACAGAAGAATCAACATTTTTAGATATACCGCGACAAGCATTGAATGATACCGAACTTCCTAACGCATTAATTTCTTCTTTGCTTTTCAAATGGTAAGCAAATGCAAATAATTTCTCTAATTCACTCTATCGTCTGGCTCCTTCATACCTGAAAACTGAAATTACAGAAATATGCCGCGGAGGCTTGTTTTCGATGCAACTGATGTCTTCTGGCAACTACCCGACATTAATCTCAGCAAATCGGTTTTGATTGACGTCATTCAAGCACTGTTAATAATTGAAAAAATACACTCGTACAGCCCAACTTTTGCCTTCGCGAGGTCAACATGGCATTTATCATTAGCATTGGCCTAGTAATTGATAAGATATCAAAAACTGCGATATGAATGATCGGCAAACGATTATTCGAGGAGCCAACAGGGCTGCTCGGCTTTGTCGCCACCCCGCAATCAATTCATCAATATTCCTTAGTTCCGCTAACCTTGCCGGCCTTGAAACATCGACAAAAGGTTATTCTGTTCTATGCGGTGTGCTCAAACCTGTGACAAAATCGTTTGTATTGCGAGTATTGAACTCCCCCAAAATTTAATGGCTCTCATTTTTTTCATAAGCCAATATGAGCCTAGCAGAAACAAAAGAATGGACGAGAACCTAAAAGCCACGAAACAAGTTAACCCATCCAAAGTTTATTTCTTCCGGGATTTTAGCATTTCTAAATTGAGTGTTAACAATTTGCGCTATTATATCCCCCTCTTTTTCCTATCGTTCTGCCGGGGTTGAGCTTCATCAACACCTGACGTGTTGCGGTGGTAGTGGATGATCATGCTGAGTTAGGCAGAAAAAAAAGCTTAACACCACTGCGCGCGGCTCTAATGAATTACCACCGCAGAGCAAAAATTCTATGAT
The DNA here is from genome assembly GCF_024139115.2 of Armigeres subalbatus. Taxonomy (NCBI): domain Eukaryota; kingdom Metazoa; phylum Arthropoda; class Insecta; order Diptera; family Culicidae; genus Armigeres; species Armigeres subalbatus. Next base: position 147,360,186 of record NC_085139.1, read on the forward strand.
GAAGGTCGAAAACGAAACTGGTGGGACCGGTATTTTCTGCCAGTTTTATAGCTGATTTCCTCTCAAATGTCTATCAGCGGTCGGGCGGCCGGCCGATAGTTTAAAATATTGAGTGTAACCGATTAAAACGGGTGGACTGAGCAGCATTCCTATCGTTTAACCTGTACTTTATTATTTTCGTTTTAAATGGTTGAGACTTCCAGTCCTAGATTGGTTCGCCTCAAATGATCATTTCTTTTTTATTTATGCTCAACTAATTATGATCCAAATACGTATATTTGTTCATACCTTTTTAAGTAAACTAAATATTACATAAAAAATAAACACTTGATGATAGATCATGAAACATCCTAAAAATTGGAAGCTTCCCACTTGCTTTATCTTGAGAAAAGTTTAAAGATTTTTTAAAGATGAATTGTTCATGTTCCACTAATTTCAGAGCGGTTCCACCGTATTTCGTATTTTATGATTTGGTTGGATTTGGTTTTTTTTCAAGAGGCTCGGAAGGCTCCTTTCCGGAGGGTTTGAATCCTCATTTCAATGGCTTACAAGCCTCCTTTAAAGAGGCTAGGAAGGCTTCCTACAAGAGGCTCGGAATTCTTCTTTCAAGAAGCTTGGAAACGTTGGCTCAGAAGCGACCTTTCAAAATCCTCAGAAGCCTACTTCTAAATGGCTCGGAAGCCTCCCTTAAAAAGGCTTGGAAAACCCGCTTTCAAGAGGCTCGGATGTCTCCTTTCAAGACGCTCCGAAACCTCTCTTCAAGAAGCTCGGAAGACTTCTTTCAAGAAGCTCGGAAGCCTCCTTTCAAGAGGCTTGGACATCAGATTTTTTTTCCAAGGGACTTAGAGGCGGCCTTTCAAGATGCTCGGAAGCCTCTTTTCTTGTGACCCGGAAGCTGCCTTTAAAAGGTTTTAAAAGTTTGATTCAAGAAGCGCAGGATTCCACTTTCAAGAGGCTCGGAAGCCTCCTTCCAAATGCTCGGATCCATTCAATAGTTATAAAAGTCCTGTAGGAAGCTTTATGTATACACTTAATTTGAATTGGAAAGTTTCACGGAATAAAGAAAATTTCAGTCAACTTTATGGAGAGCCAGTACCCCGGGGACAAGAGAGGTAAATTAGGATGAATCGACACAGGGCCTCATTCTAAGAAATCGGTTGAAATATGAGTTTTGGCATCGTGATGAAATCTTGAGTTAAAACGGACTTGAACGAACAATGTATAACTTATTTTAATACCTTAGAAAGGGTAAATCAGTTGAATTTGCATTGCCTGTGTATAGAGTGTGTGTGGGGAGGGGAATTCATAAGAAAATGAGCAATTTAGTTCAACTTTTGAACCCGTTGAACACACATTCTTTATCTTAAGGAGACGACGATAGCATGTTCTTTGGAAAAGGGAAAGGGTGTGGGGGGAAGGGTATTGTTAGTTATTGATCAACTCAGTATTACTTCTGAACCCCTTGGCGGATTTCAACCAAATTTGGAACGATAGTGTGGTTGGGGATGCTTTTTGGTAAAGGGGGAGGGTGTGGGGGGAGAGGTATTGCTTAGTTATTGATCAACTCAGTATTACTTCTGAACCCCTTGGCGGATTTCAACCAAATTTGAACACACATTCTTTATGTTAAGGAGACGACGATAGTGTGGTTGTGGCTTAGGAAAAGAGGGAGGAGGGGTATTGCTTAGCAATTGATCAACTCAATGTAAGTCTTGAACCCCATGACCGATTTGAACCAAATTTGTAGATATGGGTAGGTCATTTTAAAAGGGGGAGGGTATGAGAGAGGGGTATTGTTTAGTTATCGATCAATTCAGCATAACTTCTGAACCAATTTACCGATGTCCACCAAATTTAGACTCCATATTCTCTGTCTAAGGAAGACTACATCAGACTGGGTAGGAGTGTCATAGCTGAAAGAGGGTATATGTATAGAACGAACAGTTTAGTATACCTTTTTATCGCATGGGTCAATTCGAACAAAATCTGTAAACACGTATTCTCTACCCAAAGGAAACTATTATAGAGAGGCTGAGATGGAATTTTGGGAAGCGGGAGGTTATTGGTGTTGGGTATTGTTTATAAAACGTCTTAACCCTTAAAGGCGCAAAGCGATTTTTTTAGAAATCGTCGAAAATATTTTTAACGTAAACCACTATTAAAAACATTAACATTAAACGTATTTTCGGTTTGTTGTTTTAAAACAACATTGCGCATTTAAGGGTTAATTTAAAATCCCTTTTATTTAGTTCATCCGAAGTTCTTTGACATTGTACAATGCTCCAAAAACAAATTGCCCAAATTCCTCAAAAATACCAAATCCTGGACAATAACATTTTCCCGGTAATCACATTTCCCGAAAAATGACTTTAACGAAAATGATATTTCCCGAAAACGATGCTTCCCGATACACATATCCCAGAATATGACATTTCCCTGAATGAAACTGGCCATTAATATAACACTGTTTGGCCTAAGGTCATTCGACATGAATGCATTTGGGAAGAGAATCAGAATCAGTAAAATCTTTCATAAAAAACATGCATTTGGGTATAAAGCAATAATAATTGTTACCCTTCATCAGAATCATGGTTTGCCCAGTGAAAACCATTGATTAATGTGTTTCCTTCTTGATGGTGGTTGTGACTGCATCTTTAAATGTAGGCATTTGCCCGGAACAAGGCAACGGTGGGTGTAATCCCTTCTTTAAAAAGATGCGTTTGCCCGGAATAATGCATTGGTTGAGGTTTTTCCTTCTTTAAAAATAGACGTTTGCTCGGAATATGGCTATTCAAATCCACGATCTTTTCTTCAAAATAAGTCAATGTTTCTTGAAGTATTTTTCTAATCAAATGATGAAGTATCAATAAGTAAACATAATTACTCTGTTGACCAATTGGTTTTATCATTTTCCGATTGTGAAAAAAAAACTGCGAACCAAACTGGCAATTCCGAGCAAGGCTGGGTACATAAAGCTAGTATATTATATACCGATCGAGTAATTTCAATTAATTGTGGTGATGTCCGTTAAAGTGTGTGTGAATGTCTGTATGTGTGTGAGCAAAAATGATCTTAACTCATTTTTGGCCACTTACCCTATTTAATTCACTTAACTATTTAGGTCACTTCGACCTGCGATCCCTTCAAAGGAACATAAATAGTTCCACTGGGTAACCCTATTTGTTAAATATTGTTTGTTCATGTTCACCACTTCCTTACACACCATAAGCCGATTTACTCACAACAAGTTTTATTCGTCAGAGAATGTTGTTCCATTGTTCCCTATCAAAAATGGGCTGGATCGGACAATGGGCTCAAAAATTATGACCAAAATACGTTTGATGAATCTATTCTACCTTCCTTGTTAGTTTAAGAAGTTCTACCCAGTGAATTTTCAACACCAGAAGCTAATAGTGCTTTTTTGATCATTTTAGGAAATATGTTGTGTCAATTTGTCTGTGACTTGAATATACTATTAAAACCTTCATATGACCATTAGTATTTTATCCAGCATCGAACAGGCTTATTTCAAGCCAAAAAGTGACCAAATTCTGTAGGTTTTGTAGATTCATTCATTTCAAAGTCCATCACCTGGTCTTAGTCCCCGGCTGGATTCGAACAAACTGGAGTGTTCGCCCGAAATCTTCACACAGTTTTGCATACCATTGCGCACCCAAGCACCGTTGCTTTGATCAGTCTAGTAAGCTTCCCAGGGAAGCTGTTCTCGTCCATAATTTTCCATAGCTCTACGCGGTCTATACTGTCGTATGCCGCCTTGAAATCAACGAACAGATGATGCATTGGGACACGGTATTCACGGCATTTTTGAAGGTTTTGTAGAATATGACAAAAATCAATACTATGCCGAAAATTGGTCCCATACCCCAATTGAAGCCACAGAAAAAAGATGTTTTTAACTATCTGTGTTTTTAATGTGTTTTGCATAATTAATAATTTTGGCCAAAATACCTTCTTTTTTATTGTGCGTTGGTTGAATGTTTTAGATATCTACAATACTAAAAAAAAACTCAACAAAGAAAAAAAATCCGAAAGAATCTCTTCGGACAAAAATCCGAAGAATTTCCCGAAAAAATAGTTTTAAAAAATCCCCAGAGGACTTACCGACGGATATCCTCAGAAAATTCTGTAGGAATTCTAAATGAAATTTCTGGAAAAAATCGAAAGCTTTCTTGGCGAAATGTTGATGAATTTCTCGAGTAAATTGCAAAGAATTTTTAAATTAAGAAAATTATTTTGAGCTTTTTAGTGGAATGTCTTCGCTTGTCATAAGAGGAGTTTGTACCATCCTTTCAATTCCACCACTTGATTGTTCCTTGACAGATACGTATTTCGACCTAAACAATAAGGTCGTCTTCAGTGTCTCGTACTTGTCTCGACTCAGACATTTTGAAGTATTCGGCAAAAACTTTCTGAATAGGGTTTCTTACCCCATTCCCGGCCTAACATGCATACGACTGCATTATTTAAATGATATTTATGGCAGGAAGCAACTTTTCCTGAATTTTGTGGGCCGTGCAATACTGCAATGGGGTTTTCTTCTGCTTAAAAATAGGTATTCTTGCCAAAAATCGTTTGAAAAAGCTTTTATTTGATTTAAATTAACGAGGTACAGCACTCATTTCAGTCATAGCGATTGCATTTCCGGCCCACTTCAAACTAGTTTCCGGCCTAAGCAAAATTTTACTCAATCTCTCAACATCTTACTCTCATTCTCTCTCAGCACGGTAGAAAATGCGACATAAACAAAACTATGCACGACAACATGATGCCAGATGGTATAATTTATAATCATTTTTATTTGATTGAAAGGATATATTCACTCATCCAAATTCCTTTCAAACACTTAAAAACTATTTTTTTTTTCACTTTTTGAAATCGAGAGTATTAAAAATAACATGATAGTCTCAACGTATTGGACAGTTTTCCTATTAAAGATGAAGGACTATTTTCACACTAAATAAGAATCCTGGCCATTTGGCAGCTCGGTTAGGCCGAGGTGAATTTTTGTTCGGTTTGACAATACATTTTTAAATGTATTCTAATATGTTTATATAAGTTCTAGTTATACGAACAAATAGAAAAAAATTAAGTGCGAGAATTATTGTGTGGTGATTAACAGCTTCATGCAATGATTGTATCGAGAACTGTGATGATTTTCAGGTAGGTGTTTATATGATGATACCGTTTTGTAAAAGTGGAAAGACTCACTTCGGCTCAGTGGTGTAGCAACGAAGAGCGAATGTTCGGAATCTACATTTTTATTTTCTATAATTGGATCAATTAGGAGTGAAATAAATGGTTGAAAAATATTGAGTATTGTGCGAAATAAATGGGAGACTTTTTAAAAATTATCAATCATAAACCTATGGCTTCCAAACAGTATAAATCCTTAGTTATCTGTGCAGTGAGCCGGGAATCGCGTCCATAAGCCCAAGTAGTGATTTACCCTAATTTCCCAAAAAACTCTGAGAAAATTCCAAAGAGTTACCGGAGGAAATTTAAAATAATTTCTCAATCTCCGAAGAACATCTCGAGGAAATTTTGAAGGATTTCTGAACGATATTCCAAAGAATTTATTGAAGAAATCCTGGGGAATTTTTCTAAGTAATGACGAAGAATCTCAAGGGGAAGATGCGGAAATTATCCCGAGAAAATTCCGAAGAAATTCCAAAGAAATTGCTGAAAAGGAAGAATTTCTTGAGGAAATTCCGAAAAGTTTGCCGACGAACTTGGAAAATCCAAAAAAAACATTCTTAGGTCATTTAGGGGAAGGGGCCCCAAAACGCACCCTCTTCCCCGGGGCATAATAAATCTAGACCAAATATTATGTAGGTTAGGCAAAATAAGATATCAAAATAGAAGAAAACCGGAAAAACCGAATTTTTCCACATTTTGTTGAAAACATTTAATATTTCGGCGAGGCAAAACGCCCTAGGGGGACTAACCTACAATGAACTATGCGTCTCCACGCACGTTCCATACAAGAATGCTGGGGTGGCATTGCGCATCTCGATTCGAACGTAATTTTATCGAGTCGATCATGTTTGGCATTACGGCTTTCGATTCGATCTCGAAAACGACTCATCGTTCGAGTATGCTCGAGGAGGTACAAGAATAACGAAGTGTTTTGGCATTATGGATACTCGATAGCAAACTGGAAACGACTCAAGTCGAATGAAAAACACTCGTCACCTTTATAGCTTTCGAATGTTGTTCGAGAGCGATTTGTTGCTGAAAGTTTTTAATTAAATTTATTTAATATTATATTTGTTATTATTTCATAGTTTCCAGACAATATGCAATCCCTAATTATCCCGAAATCCGCGTAAAAAACGACTTCAACTAAAATCTTTTTTGTTTCTGGCAGTTTTCACGTCGATCACGTCACGTTACGTCGAAAATCGATGGGTGTATATTTCAAAATCTACGTTAAAATAGTTGAGTTAAATAAAAATAAGAAAGGTAAAACGCGCAAGAGATAACCCAAGTGCATTTAACTAAAACACATGGATACATCAAAGTAACTTATTATCGAAGCTTTCTTTAGCTTTAAATTATTAGCTGAAAATTGGATCTGTGGCATAAATTCGAGTAAACATAAAACTTATAATTTGTGTCGTAACAATATCTCAATTTACAAAACATATCGTATCGGCATAATGTTCTAATCGGTTACAACTGCTCAATAAATAATATTCCTTTTTATAGTCATTGAGCGCAATTTGCTTGTTTATAAATTAACTGCCAATTCATGCCCTGAAGGATGCCTTTCCAACAGGCAACATGCTACACGCAGATGAAATTACTCTTGTTCTCTCTGTTTACTCACATTCGCCATGCGCTGAAGGTTGTCTCTCCAGTGGGCGGCATACTAAACACGGAGACAGCTATCTCTTATTCTCTCTGTTTACATTTCGTTTGACAGAACATACTCGATTGAGCTAGTACAGCACCATTCGAAATCTTGTACTGTGACTGAATGAAGTCGAACGAAATACATAATGCCGCAATTTTTTCGAATCGAATGCAAAAACGTACGAATCGAGTGATTCGATTCGAGATGCACAATGCCACCCCTGATTTGCCGACGCGTGGTGCTTTGTTCCCAAAGAGCAGCCAGCTAGAAGGCGTTTTGCCTCATGAGTTTCCGGCAACGAAATATCACCACTTGTTTTTAATTTGAACATCATCAATATGATTAAGATTTTCTATAGTTTTAAAATGGCATCAGCTAGCTATATTGTTTAACTGTTGCATCAGATAAAAATTAGTAAATTCGTTACTTCTAAGAGATTGAAGAAGTCTTTGCTTAGCTAGGGAATAATGCCCCTCCTTCCCCTACTGAAGGGACTCAAAGAATTTTCCTAAGGAAGGAAGCACCTAAGTAATTACCGAAAATATTTTGACAAATTTTACGAGAAAATAAGAAAGAAACTTTGACAAAATTGCTAAGGAAATTCCAAGAAAAGCTGGGTGAATCCCAAATAAATTTCTAAGAATATTCTTAGGAAATTACCGAAAAATTGTCGAGGAACTTTCAAAGAAACTTGCTAACAAACTCTGAAGAAAATGCCGAGGAAATTCCAGAAAAAAATCGTGAGAAAATTGTAACAAATTTCTCAAGGAAACTTTCGAAGAATATCCCGACGAAATTTCAAAGATTTTTTAAGATTTCCCGAAGAATTTTGTGAAGAAAGTCCGAAAAAATTTTGAAGACTTTGCTGAATAAGTTTTGACGAACGAATTTCCAAAGAATTTTCCATAAGAATTGCGAATAGTTTTCCTTGCAACCTTTCGAAGAATATCCCGAAGAAATTTCGATGAATTTGTCGAGGCGATTCCGAAGAATTTCCGATAGAAATGTGGTAGAATATTCCGAAGAATATCTCAGGGATATCCTGAAGAATTTACCGAGAAATTTGCAAATAACTTCCCGAGGAGGTTGCGATGAAGTTTTCGGGAATTTCCTAAAAAAGAGAAGAGCTTCTTTTAAAAAACTGGGATATTTTTATCATATCAACAAATTTCAAAAAATAAAATCCTGGAGAAATCTTTTAAAACTTACCGGCAATAAATTGTGATATTGCTAAAATGATTCCCGTCCCACCGAAAATGCCGCCGTCGCCGATCAAGCTCACGGCAAACGCCGCCGGCGTTTTCGGGACCTCTAATGCCCAAACCTGCTTTCAGACGGGCGGGGCCTTCGCTTTTATATTTATTTGTTATTTTAAATTTGACAGAATTCCAAAAGTTCTTGATTTTGGCAACAAAAATATAAAATGTTTAAGGGGGATTAAAAAAATTATTTCAAAATTCTACATATTTTTAAGAAGCTTTGGAAAATTGGTAATTTTTTTATGTTATATCTTGTTTTCGTCTGTATTACTTTCACGGTGTCTCTATGGGGGAATATTATTCTCAGTATCTCTGAAACACCCACCACGCGAAAGTGTTTAGTCTCCAGTTCTATCGGCAGTTCTAGAACAATTTTTTATTCGGTGTTTTTAGTGCAAACTCCATATAAATCCTATTCACCACCAAACTCACCCCCACCAAAAATGTATGGAAAAATGATCCCCGATAAAACATTTTATAATTGCACTTAAGTGAAAGAGAAAAGCCTATACAATCATATAGTGGGTGTTTCAGAGATACTGATTTTTCGAAAATAAGTTTCTTTGGACAAGGACACCGTAACTTTAAGTTGTTTAATATTTATATTTTGGTATTTTCCACAACTAAACCAATTCAATACTGCCGTAATCTAACAAAAATGACGTACATGCTATTTTTAAAAAGTAGTGTTAACGAGTAGTGCTCTTTAAGGTGAAACTTTCCAGAATCAAAAAAAAAAAATACTCCTCGCAGTTTCAGAAGCACCAATCTTAACAAAGAAGCAACGAATAACTGTCATATTTATATTTTAGCTTTGCTGCGTCGCAGCAAGCGTAGAATAAAATGATGACGTTGCTTCAGTATTGAAAGTGGTGACCTTGAAAACGCGAGGTGGAACAACATTGGATTCCGAAAAGTTCGTCCTTTACAAAGAAATGGAAAACTTGTATGTTATAGTTTGGCGCATACGTCACTATTAGATTACGACAGAATAGAAGTAAAAAGCTTTGAATAATTCAATACTTCAAAGTGAAATGGAAATTTCCAAACTTTGAATATGGTGAAAAATCGTCATTAAGAGCACTTCTCACGGAATCCAAGTTTCAAAGTGGTCGCGTTTTCGGGGGCACACCACTCGATACGGAGGCCGCGCACAACTGTCATTTTTGTTGATTTAGCTTTGCTGCGTCGCATGATGAATATTCAAGAAATTATTCCAATGGATTAAAAGCTGGAAAAACAAAAATTCAATGAATTTAACATTTGAAATTAATAAAATTGCTTGGTGTTTTGGAGAAAAGATTTCGAAAAAATCAAAAAAAGTCTACTTAGGAAGAAGGGTATTAAAATGTGAAAATTTGGTCTACGTGGTTTATGGACAGCCCCTAATGCATTAAATTGGCCCAAGAATATTTCCTCATGGAACAATCCTACCGAAAACAATGAAAGATTGTATTTAAATTGTTGTTGTACGTGATTTTTAGGAAAATCATAAAGGATGTTTTTTGATTATTGATCTCATTAGGATACTCTGTATCAAAGGTTTGTTGAATGATTGGATACGATCCACTATTCATATATGTACGTATGATATGGTAGATGAGGCTCTGAATTAAAAAAAAAATAATCCACTGCCTTTCAAAGTTGGCCAATTATTTCTTTCTAATTACAAAACTATGTATAGTACATACAGAAACAACAAGTAGTTGCGAATCCATAATTAATCGTGAACATCATTAAACCATCCATTTTTTGCCAGCCCAATTCAACACAATGAAAACGAAAGGGTTAACAAAAGCAAACCGCAATAGGTAGCCAGGGAATGGATAGAACAAAAACCATGTACAAAAAAAATATACTTGCCTGCACTTGCCAACTGTTGATTACTACACTTATTGCTTTCGGATTCTGCTTCCGGTTCGACAAAGTTCTCCGGCCGTGGCAGGGGCCATGTATTGGAACGGGCACGAGTCTGCGGCTCGAACGCACCATCTTGTAGCTCGGCGAGGGCATCCATTGGAACACCATCGTTGGACAGACCTTCAAGGCCACCGCGTGGAGAAGCCGGCCACGGTGATCCAAACGAATCCATACTTCTTACCCGGCGAACCCGATCTACCGTACCCGGAGGATAGCTTTTGTTTACGGTCCGTCACACGATCTAGTTTGAATTGCGCTCTTTTCTCGATATTGGATGTATGTATTCTCTCACGTAGTGCGGCACGAACGTGTAGAATCGACTATGTTTACTCACAATCCACTTGTGCTAATATTCTCGTCGCAAAATATTTAGGTATGCTAACTTTTTGATGTCGTCTTTCCAGCACAAACAAACACTCGTTATAAGGCTGACCGGCACTCCCCCAAGAGGGCCAAACACTTCTGTTTTACTTTATTATATGATTTTATTCTTTCACTTGACGTCCGTATGACGTCTGTTTACTTTTTCACCGTTCACTTATTCAACCTGATAACGTATTTCATTGCTGTACACAAACAACTAGCCTTTTGCTCTTCACTACCGTTTGGACCACTTTCATTCAAAACAAGTTCTTTTTTCTGCTAATCTGAAACCAAGGAGAGAACTTTATTGCAACATGATCGGAGGACTATCATCAGTTTTCATTCCATAATTGCGTCAAAGAAGACCGATGGCGAGGAGGAACCGGTGAAAAGCAAGGTCCCATCCATATTCCGCCTGAGACGCTTACACATTCAACCACGAAATCCAATGGGATAGGCGTGAGAAATGATCATTCGTGCGGTTATTGCGTTGCGCAATTTTTTCTCAAATGGTCTTCACGTAGGTATAGCGTAACAAATATGTATTCAGAACACGCGCGCGACACACATCAGAATTGTATGTCTTCCTGAAATCACCACCATCTGAGCCGATTCACCTCTGTCCTAGCCCTTTTACAATCCCCACTATATTGATGACGACAAAATCCGTTCTTTCAGAAGATGAGCGCGAATTACACAAAATGTATCACAGCTAAATATATTTTTGTAACGCGATGTTTCACGCTAGCAGAACGGCATTTTGCCTGCCAAACTACCATTACTAAAGCGCACCGCTGCGCACAAGTTCAAGTAACTAGTGAAGATACGTCGCGACGCAACGAGCACAACAAGCATGGCTAAGAGAGCTGTTTTTATTTACATTCGCTAAAGTGACTCCGCACCGACGGCTGACTGACCAACGACTACCCTCACCTTGCGCATCGGCCTACCAACATTAAGGCGGCGGTTGATGATGGAACAAATACACAGAAATTCACGGGATCCCTTACCCAGCAGTTAGTGAGTACAGCCATTGGTGGATCAACTGGGGGGAACGGGTAACCGCGAAATAGAGCCAGGCCAATCTGCTAAGCCGTATAGGGAGCAGCGAGGTAGACGTTCGGTCATCGAGTAAAACTCGTTCTTCTCGTGTATAGAAACAAGAGAGAGAGGATAAGAAGCAATGTTTTGGTGAGCTCGAGTAACGTGACTTGGCGAGATAGGGAGTAAAGTCAGATAGGGATAGAATATTTGAATAAACAAATAAAGGTTCTAATCTACGATTTAGATAGTGGGTTTCTGTTCCCGTATTCCACACCACGTACCCATATTAACCGTACTTGCCAATGAAGTACTCGAACAATAAATGTATAATGAAAGAATGAAACGGGAAATGTCGAACCCAAACCGTATGATTGCAAATATGACTGAAATTGAACGGCGTGATCAGTAATGAAGTAGACACCCTACAACACGCTGTTGCGGAGACATGATAATAAACTAAAAATCAACATAACATGTTTTTAGACTTTCTCAATTAGAGAACTCCTAAAGGCAGCAAAGTATTACTAACATTCTTTTTTGTATAACATATATTATATTGCTGTTCAAGTATTTCTCAAGGAATCATTTGTATCCAAAGCACCTATTCAGAAACGATGCTTTTCAATGAATTGCATTTTGAAAATTTTGCTTTATAGCTTCAGAATTAACTTTCCCCTTAATCCTAGAATCTGTATATACCCTTCGACATTCTTCGTTGGAAATTCATAGAACCCATTGTTTCATCCAGAATGAATTACTGGCAGTAGCTGATTTTCTATCCGCCGCTGTCACATCCAGTCGCTATAGTATATGCGCAAAATAGCCAGCATGAGTTAACCACCAGAAATTTGTATGGCCAAAGACATCTAACGCGGGTTTTCTCAACACTAGGAACTTTTCATGAAAAACTATTTGGTACCGGTTATGTAGGAAGGTGTCCGCTACTACGCCTACCAAATATTTTTTCGATGAAGGTGCTTAATTTTGAGAAATCGGAACCTTAGATGCCTTTCGCCATACTGATTTCAGAAAGTTAACTCCTAGTGTGCCGCTGTAAGCACGCTCAAAGCAGACGATTCATTGCATTACATGTTTATATTTAGATAGAGCAATTCAAATGTGGTGTGATGTAGACACATCACATATGCACAACCAAAACAAACAACCAAAACAATTTAAACATACAAGAAAAAACAGTTTACAACTATTTTATTTTTCGTATTTATGCTTAAACCACATTGAAGTAGGAAGCTTCGAAATATTCTTTCATGCGGTTTCTTTTTGACTCCCAACTCCATAGATATTACCATTGGCGTAAATAAGGGGGGGCCGGGGGCGGCCTGGCCCCCTCCAGACCTACTTGTGGCCCCCCCCAGAAAATTTTGAAAAGTAATTCCAACTTAGTCAGTTTTTATTTCATTTACATATTTCCTACATATTTCTTAATTTTGATTATGAATTCTATAAACATATTTTTTGTTGCGTTATCACATCTATGACCATTTGTTCAGCAAAGCATCGAAATATTTAAGTTGGACCCCCGGGAACATTTTCTCGATTTTTAAGCTAAAATCAATGCCGCTTCTAATTCAGTTGCTAGCTTAAAATAATAAATTTGTTCTGCATTTGTTTGACTAGTATCCTGGTCGCAGAAACATAAAAACTTAATTGTATTAAGATATAAATATTTCTGTTCTATTAAACTACCATCCGCTTCAAAAAAGACTGAAGCAACTACATCAAAATGAGCACATGTACACAAATCCGGTCAATGAAATTTCGAACGACCATTCTTTCGAAAATCTTCGAGTTAATCAAAAGGTATGCCGCAAAACAGTTGATCAAATTCTGGCTATATAATTCTGGCACAGAAAGATATAAAATTATTAAACTTAAGAATCTTTGTTACAATGACAGAAAAATCAACAACGCATTCCATTGAAAGTATTAGGACAAAACTTAGGCAACCTTCGCACTCACAACAGAGATTGCATTAAAGAAATATTTTTATAATCCTCAAAAGATCTTGTTCCATTTAATTTTTTGACGATTTCATAAGGATCATCGGAAAACTCTTTTGTGCCTGCTTTAGTTAGAATTTGTTTTTTAGGATAAAAAAAATAGATTTAGAAACCAGTTCGTATCAGAAAACATTTCTTTTGCAGCACAATTCAGATCGATTTGGTTGCTTCTCAAGTCTCTTTGATTTTTGCAGAGAAATCTCTCACCTATTCAGAAAACTATAATAAAGCCTCTTCCTAACGTCAGTAACTACAAAAACCCTATGTTATTCTGGAATTTGATTTATGACTCATAATTTTATGACTCATGGAATTTATGACTCATAAAAAACACTTTAGGATTCCAAATTTGTGTTCATCGGTACTTAACTATTTCAGCACATAGCATACATTTTGGAATTGCATGAATACTTATATTGATTATGACAAAATTTCGTGGAATTTATTCCACATCTAAAGAGTTTCAAAAATTTCAAGTTTCAAAAAAATCGAGATCTTTATGCATTAAGTAATCATGGAAATGCTTGAAAACTTTCAGAAATATACTCATATCGAATTTCATTTATAGATAGAAGAAGATCGAAGAAGATTCTTGAATCTTAGATTAAACACTTAGGGTAAACGATCCGATAGTTGTGGGTGTTCCTGTAGTTGCGGTATTATAGTTTTTAGAGAAAATACGAATTTAACGCAGCAACCCGCATTGTCAGTCAATCAGTTGACATGTCACAACACGAAAGAAAAGAAAACGGCTTGCAAATTCCCTCAATATCGGTAAAGTATTACTAAAAACCTTATTTTTGTTTTACCTTTGCACCAATAGTTGCGGTAGTGTTCCAATAGTTGCGAATACCGTATGAAACCAATGAGATTCACAACTATGTATAGGAACATGAATTACAAAATATCGCAATTATTGGAACAAAGCACCAGTTATTGGAGGAACGTTTTTAGGAAGCAAAACTGGATTCTGTTACAACTTAAAGACTCTTCGTGCAAGGAAAAATTAAAGAGCTTTCGGATACACCCCCAAGGTAAGCAAAATGAAGTATAAATTTGGTGCAATCGATCAAATAACATTGGAAAGTGCTTAGCTCCTCCACTATTGGATCTTTTGCCCTATCCACATTTAGTAACATGGATAAGACAAGTTGACACAGACACAGCGTTTCGAAGCAATCACAGCATCATTGGAAATCAATTGTATTATTCGCGATTTTTTTATGTTAGTTCTAGGACAAATGAGCGATAAACTTAGTCAATCAATTTCTATTGCAATCCATGCGCACAGTGCTTTAAATCGCCTTTGAAAATTACATCCCACCAACTGGTGCCATGGCCCCCCCTAGACCGAGACTCTAGTTACGCCTATGGATATTACCCAAGGAAGAATTTTCTAGACTCCAGAACTAGACTCTGGAGAACTCGTAGCAATCGATAAATTATTTAATTCGTGTAAAATTCTCGTCAAGTTCGCCACTCTCTCTACTCACGCTATATTTCGCCTATAACTAGATTCTTTCTGTCGTTTTCTAATATTCTTGACATTACGTGACAATGGCTATTTTGTATTTAGATATTACTAAAAAAAATAGATTTGCTTTGTATTCCATTGTTGCTTTGGGACATCAATAAAAAAAGTGCACAAATGTTAAAATAGAATCAGCTCTTAAAAGTGCATTTTTAGTTGTCAAATGCATGGCAGCTTCTCCTCAACCGATCATATGATGTTCCCGAAGGTCTCCGGTCCCCAAAGAAACCATACACCACCAGCGAATCAGAGATGTAGGTATTATAAAAAATGGCACTAGAATGGGATCAAACCGGTTGCAATCGAACCGATCGTTTAGGCGCTGTTCGCACCTCAGCGAGCGCAGCGCGCTCAAACCCGTTCGATTAAAATGCACTCACTCACTTGGCTCCGCGAGCAGAGCTTCGATTGATCTTCTGGATCACCAACAATATTAACAGCGCCGAATCTTCCGAAGCAGCTGTGGGATATGGTTCGAACCCATCAGCTCCAGCAAGATGTTAGCTGAATAATTATCTATGCACATGTTTGAAGAATTTTCGTTTTCGGAATACGCAAACAGCCGGGACCATGTTACTTCATTTGGATTTCAATATTTCGAATTATAATAACAAATAAATGCCACGGAAAGGGTCTTTATTTCAATTGGTGAGATAAAGCGATCCAGAGGAATAAGGTTCGACCACTTCGGATCGTTATCACTTTGATGATTTGTAACAGAATGCACGAGAAAGCACAGTAGAACTATTCTTAACATCATCGAAATGAAGACAGGTCAAGCCCCGGAAGGGACATACTATCAGAAGTAGAAGTAGAATTGAATCAAATTATTCTTATCCCACTTTCAATAGATGGTGCGCCCGTGGCACAAGCGATCCGATCGTCTTGGTGTGTATACCGCTATAATGGCATGGATTCTCAAACTCAACTCCCACATGGGAGCTAAAAACTTAAGACGTAAATTGTTCTGCACCCATTGATTATAATCCGATTTATCCACTTAATTTTTTTATTTTTGTTGCAACTTTATGCTTGAATGCGAAGTGCAAAAAAAAATTGAGCTTATGTGAAACATGACGCGCGGGATTTTTTTTATTTTTCCATCGGCGGGGCACAGGCAGAGGGTGTTGCTGAAAGTTGTTCGGACGAATATATCATTTGGCCGAACAAACCATTAGCCCGAGACCTATCTGGCCGAAAACGTCGTTTGACCGAAATCGACATATGGCCAAAAATGTTGTTTAGAGGAGAATGTCGTTTCGCTAAACAGGTTTTTGCGCGGGATTTAATTTGAATTAATGAATCAATTTCACTCCCAAACGTGGGTGAAGACGAAACATTGCAATTCTTTTCCGACAAAATATCTTAATTTGGACTTCACATAAATCATGTTATAAATTAGCAAAATGCATATTCAGACCTTTTATTGACAAATTCTATTTTAGACTTCTGTGAGTATACATCATTATCACCTTTGTGGGAAAACGAATCGCACAGCAACTGTGTATTCAATATTCCTCAATAATGGTTCTCTCCCACAACTGGAAAGTGGGAATAAGCAGAAATACCAGAATATCATAAAGCAAATTATGACGGAGCAAAACGTATATTGAATGCAATAAACTGGCTACATTTTCTAACATTTGAAGGAAATGTCAACACTGAAGTACGCAAGTTCCACAAAATTATCCTAACGCTAATTTCCACACCAATGAATAAAAAGAACCCAAACAACAAACTGTCAAAACTGTCTTAAAAATAAAAAACAAAATAGAAAAATAGAAAAACCACCAGCACATAAGTTATACAAAAAAACAGTTTTTTTTCTTTATTTCTTAGAATTTTGAAATGACTTCAGTTCTTCACTTGATATTGGCAGCACTAACTGAGCAACTGTCAAAAGTGGGCGCTGAAACAAGCGACCCTCAGGCCCAATCTAGGGACTTTCCGCAATCAGAGAGTACAATACATAATAATTACCAAAGAAAACTATAACAACAAACTCTAAAAAAGGTGAAACATTTGGTTGGTTCATAAAATTAAGTTGGTCGACAAAACAGGACATCAACCACGGTCTTCCGCGGTGGGAGTCTCCATCGATCCAATGGTTGAGTCGCGGAGTTCTCCGGTGTTCAATCACTGCAGCCAGAGAGGAAACCCAACCTAAACGCATAACATTGATCCATAAAACTGACCAAAAAAGGGAAAACTTTTCAGAGTGAAGGACTTTCGCAAAAAACTATTCAGAGCGGAGGATTCCCGCAAATAAACTGATCAAAGCGTCATTTGAATATTCAGATCGCATTCAAAAACAAAAAATAAATCGCAGGAAGCATGGTGCACTCTGAGAGCGGCAGCTTTTGTATTCCTGCTACATAGGACTTGGTCGGTTGGTATCAAAACGAGGAGTGCTCCGAAAGTCCAGGCTGGATCTAGATCTTGTGGTACAGTCCTCCATCTTTGAGCAGATAGGCTGGCGGTATCTCGTATGTTTGTTGGTATTCCGTAGCTGGAGCGAGAAATGTCAAACTTTGGACACCGGCTGATCACATGTTCCACTGAATTTTGTGCTTCGCAGATGTCACAAACGGAACGTAAGGCCTCCCACGGAAATTATGTGAGAACCCAAGCAGCACAACTTGTTTCACTACTACTACTACTTTGATGTTTTTCCAATGCTATCAATGAAACTGAATAGAAACAAGGTGCTTTTTGGAAGATGTTGCATGTGCTACTTGGGAATCGGGTGTGGCTGATGCGGAGGCGGAAAAAGACTTGCTGGTCCTTGAGACTGGGCATGTCGTTCCAGGATGCCGTGGATCCCTTGACCTTCCGCAATTGCGTGGTTCTGGAAGCAGCCCATTGGTTTCCCGTTTCCCATTGGTTGGCTTACGTTCTTTTTGATGTAGGCCTTAGCATCAGCCAGTGAGAATGTCCACAGTGACATTCCCTGGCACTGCATATCCCCGGGAATCCAGGCGAAAGTTGGCGACGGTTGTTCGTTAGCGAGGATGAACCGGATCCATGGGTGTTTCGGGTGATCGCTTTGTAGCGCAGCGATGGCACTGGCGGAATCAGTCAGAACTAGGACCGGTTTGACGGAGGGGGTAGTAGCGGCATTCAACAGATCTGCGGTTTCCGCCGAGAGGACGCTGCATTGTGTAGGAAGGCTGTCCGAGACCGTTAGGTTGCTCCCAGTAACGTATAAGCCATCAGTGTATCGATGCTCATGGTTCTTAAACTCGGCGACCGATAGTCGAAGAACTTCCGTTTTGTCTTTTAAAGCACTTCGCAATGGAGCTGTTTATGTTGGCTGTAGCGAAGTGCCAGCTCCTGGCTTCATGCCAGTGGACCCTAGCCACCGTGGGGAGACTGGCGCCAGTCATCGGGTGCATTATCCGATCCCCTTGAACAAGGAAAAGGTTCCTATGGTTATCGGATGTAGCGGTAGCGTATGCAGCGTCTTCAAAGCAAATATCAGCTTGCACACGATGGCGAAATGGGAGGACACGTGCTTCGGCGCAGGCAGCCTTAGCGGGTGTAGAAGGAAAAAGTTCGAAAGCTATGCGGAGGTATTGGTTGAAGCCTGAGGAGAGTATGTTGACAAGCTCACAACGTGCTACATATGTAAGTCAGATCCAGTTCGTAAAGCAGTCTGCAGTCAACGCTTGGCCGATGCGATGCAAGGTTAACAAGGTTGATCCTTTGTTTGCAGCCGATTTTGACCGCTTGAAAATGAGGGACAAAGGTCAGTCCTTGGTCGATGCAGACTTCGAGGACCTTGACGAGTTTCCGGTTTGAGATCGGCTACCCATTAATCTTCCCGAGCAGCACAAGTCAGACAAAAATGGTTGCAGCAACTTGATCTAAATCTGATCACATATGAGTTGCAGCAACCTATGTGAAGCATGTGTGCTGCTAGGGTTGAGACTAGGGCCAGTGAGAGGATGCCGTCCTTCGCACACATGTCCGCGGACGCTTATTCCAGCCGAACGATGAGGCCCACCCATTAACTGCACTAACCGCTGCTTGGGTTCAGACACGCGTTCACGCCGGAGTGTCTCCGACTGTCATAAGCAGAATGTCGTCCGCGTAGACGAAGATGTAGATGTTCATAGGGAGGCCATTAAAGACCCCATTCATGGCAACTTGAAACAGGGTTACTGCCTGAACAGACAGTAATTTACAAAATGATTATGATATTTGTAACCAACTCAATGCAGTCATTCACTTTGCACACGAAAAATATAATCATGAAAGCCAAAATTGAAATCAAATTCTGCATCAACATTTTATTCAATCAAGTTAACACAACATTGAAAAGAAGCAATTTCACTTCAAGAATGCATCTTAAGTCTTAACGGCAGGTTGCCCTACACTTTTGGCAAAAAATCTGCTTTTTTACTTTTCACATTTTTAACAATAAAATAAAATTTATTTAGTGAGTGCAACTAATAGATGATTGATTTAACTTTCCAAGCTTAATTTTGATCCGCCCGAATAGTTAACTTAGCTAAACTTAGCTAAAAAGCTTACCTTCCCACAAATAGACGATAATATTGAATTTAAAATGGGAAATTTACAGAAACTTGGAAATCCTCATACTTGATTTCTATGTTCAAATCAGATATGAAGTCTGACATTCGTAACTATCGTGGAATATCCATAATACTATCTTGAAATCCAAAACTATTTGAATAAATCATTACAAAAGAAATCTCACAGCATGTAATAAAACAAATACAACAAAAATTAAGTAACTACTAACCTCCTGTAAATTGTAATACTATGGGCAACGGCAATCATGTAGGAGCTCTTTACACATACTATGATAAAGCAATTGAACGAAACCACATATCATTAGTAATCTTCAAATCTCAAAAATTAGCAATGGTACTTATAGTTTTGAGTTGGCTCCAGTCATATTTAATTCATAGAAAATTTAAAAAGTCGCTATATTATCAAAAGGTCCAACTGATGTGCCTCAGAGCTTTCACTTGGGTACTTTTTATTTTTAAGAATATTAAAATACTTATAAATTATTCTAGCGACGAACATATTTCGAATCTGTAGTTTTTTAAAACTATTTTTAACACCCATAGATACAGATGAATCGCAAAATTACAAACTTTGTCAAGAATAAAAATACACCCGATTCTGTTTTTACACGGATTTTTTACACGGCCGTGTAAAAAAAATCCCATATAAAATTTTGGCAAAGTTGCTTCATTTTGCATGATTCGTGGAGAAATCACTAATATTTTTTTAAACGGATTTTCAAATTTTGAACTGATAACTTTTTCTACACGGAACGCATCCTCCGTGTAAAAAAAGAATCGGGTGTATACACAAGGGCATCGGAAGTTATTCTCGGCGCGCTATTGCGCTTCGGCACAATTGCAACTTTGAGTTCCATTTTAACTAGCAACATCGCAAAATAATGTTTCTACAATTGAGGGCCTTCCTTAGTCGTGCGGTAAGTAGCGCGGCTACTAAGCAAGGCCATGCTGGAGCAAACGATCGTAAGACCCGTTCGGCCAAATGACATTTTAGGCCATTACAATTGTTCCACCTCACGACTTTTTCGAACGTATGATGCGTTCGGCCAAATGACCCGTTCAATAACAACATTGCCAATGACAAGAACATTGTCCTCTCTTGTAAATGTTGGGACAAACTCAACTCGCAATAAGCGTTTGTCCCAAACTGCAACAGAATAGAACAATGATCGCCTGCCGCGCATTTTGAGAAGTAGTCGGTTTTCGATAATGTTTTTGTTTAAATAAGTATCAGTTATCAATGTTTAGACATAAACTTAACCATCTGTTGACATGATTTGTGTTTTACTTCTGAAATATACAAGTTATCGCAGTTTGAAAAGTTCACAACAATTACCTCTCCATGTTTGTTGCAAATAAAATGGAACACAGCAATGTCTTTATCCTCTGCAGATGAGGACAAAGAGTTATCGCTATTCTCTTTTGTTGGTTGTTTTTTTACATTTTTCAGTGACAATTACATTCCCTGCAAACGACCATTTCGCCCATTCGTCTTTAACGGCCAAATTACCTTCCGAATGATGTTTTTGGCCAAATGTCCTTTATGTCAAACGACCATTGCGGCTAAACAACCCGTTCGACCAAACGTCACATTAATTGCATGTTATTAAAAATACCAAATTTTCTATCAAAACTTTGGAACAATAACAATAACATTTCGTTAGAAAAAAAAATAAAAACAACTCAATTACATCAACGGTTGTGCACGCTGCCAATTATAAGATGGAACAAAATGAAACGCTATAATTTTTTTGAAATTTTGTAGTACAAACTCCCTCCCTCAATTTCTTATAAAGTTTAGCATACGTTATGACGTTGACTGTCAAAAAAAACTCCTAGTAGGAGGTTGAGGGTTCGAGACACGTGGATTCTTTTTCGCAAATTACATATCAATTTATCCATTTCGAAACATGTGCTGTGCATATGCACATCCAAGATATTTAACAAAAAAATGCAATGTCTGTTTAATGGGTAACTAATTGACAGCTAAGTGTTTCTAAAAATAGAACTGACAGAGATAGAGCTAATGTATGTGTAGTCATGATCAATACTGACTGATAGCGTGACCTTCCGGATAGCTGAAACAAAACTATGAGTTCGGTAAATAGTATGGTCTCGCGTGCAAATAAACAAATCTGCAAATCTATTTACACAATGCAACAAGCGTAAATCATAATGCTTCTCGTGATAGCGTCCCAAATCGTCGCTCTGCAAGAATGCTGCTGACACACTCCAAAGATTGTTTCCAGCAAGATCTCTGAGTACTGAAGAGATGCTTTTGCAATGTATATTGCATAAAAAATCGTTTTCCACAGGCACAGGGTCCACAGGCTATATGTATTGGGAATATTTTTTTCTTAAACTTTTATTGCATGGCACAATACCTTTTCTAAAATACACACTCTCCGCTACAGGATGGATCAGGTGTTTCTTCATTTATTGTCTTTATTTGAGCGATGTCGTAATCGGCCATTTCTTTTTAACATATAGAATTGACCACCGTAACTTGAAATCACGTTTTATTTAGCCAAGTTAATCCAACAACAGATTTCAAAATCTTCCTTTTGATGAAGCGCCGACGCCTACTGCGATCACATATTTGAATTCAAGCTAAACAACGCACCCACTTCCTTATACAATCAGTTTACCTACGACTTATTTCTTCCCTTTTTAACATTTTGTAAATGCCAAGGAAAATGCTGTTTCTTGTAATAGAACTATACTGAGATTTTTTCTTCAAATTTATGACATTTAATTTGTCAATTCTTCATGATCTCTTCTTCTTCTTCTTCTTATTGGCATTACATCCCCACACTGGGACAGAGCCGCCTCGCAGCTTAGTGTTCATTAAGCACTTCCACAGTTATTAACTGCGAGGTTTCTAAGCCACGTTACCATTTTTGCATTCGTATATCATGAGGCTAACACGATGATACTTTTATGCCCTGGGAAGTCGAGACAATTTCTAATCCGAAAATTGCCTAGACCGGCACCGGGAATCGAACCCAGCCACCCTCAGCATGGTCTTGCTTTGTAGCCGCGCGTCTTACCGCACGGCTAAGGAGGGCCCTTTCTTCATGATCTCTACACTAGTTAAAATCAAGGTTTACAATAAGTGTAATTTGTGCTTTCAAATATGCAGAAACTTTTCATTCTGGAGCATATTACAAAAATTCACTTATAAGTAATGACAAAATGACGATTTAAATTGCAAAATGACCCAAAACATTTTGAGCAAATGATTCAATCACACTTTAACTCAAGTTGTCCATTGTTGAGCCATAAATGAGATAAAGAAAAGAAAGCTTTCATTATCACTTTACATCAAATACTGTTCGAGCAATTCGCCGTTGGTTTGTTTCCAAAGAATACGAGATTGTTCTTATACATACTTTCCACCCCATAATTTTATTTGTATCTTGATAGATACGTACATTTCAGCTTCAACATTTTTTTAACTCACATTTCAAAACACCGAAGTCAAACTAACTATTTATCATGGAGTGCAGAAACTGATACCTTACCAACAATGATCAAATTATGTCATTGTTTTATTATCGAGTGGTTTGCAATCGAGTGTTCTTGACGATATGGACCGAATACGCCATACCAGTCCATTTGTCTGCGACCAGGTGATAAAGTCGAAGCAGCTCCTTTCAGTACCATAGTTTAACTGGATCACGTATTTATTCATTTTAGGTTACACTGATTCGCCGAAAATAGCTCCCATTCAGCGGCCTAACGCCGCACCTGCATGGGACGCAACTCGTTGTTTGTGAACCATTGCGAGGCGGCATCAGGTTCTCGCAATAGGGGCGGAACACGCGGGCAGGTCGCCGAGGAAGAAGATGATGGAAATTAATTCACTTGCTCATGTGGTGGTGATTGCGCGCTATCTCGCTAGCTCAGTGAATCGTCACTTGAAAGGCTCCCCTGCAATATTGACCAACTCGTCGTATGCTGGGGCGACAGCGACCGACTAGGCGGCTGCTGATTGCCAGACCACAGAGTAACAGATTTCTATTCCGTTATCACTTAACAACAGACGCCAGTCCGAAAGTCGTGGAGTGACGCGCGGATTGGGCCTTTTCTGCTCATGTAAATAGACCCTTGAGGGAAGGTCTTTGGGTCATCGTGATGAGATTGTGGGGAACTGGGGAACTTTGGCGGCATCAACGTATTGCGTATTAGTTCTCGGGCATGCAAAGTGGGCATTCGCCTACAACCGGTATATCCCAATCGGAATTTTCCAAGAACACAAACATTGGAATCGAAAGCTGATAACCGACCGCCGTGCACAACAAACACACTAAATTCCGTGAGGCTTATCGATACATTTATTATCATCGACTTGTCTGATGGTCTTCGCATCGATTGGTTGCTTCTCTGTATTTTGGATTCATTCGGTTGGTACTTTTGCTCTTCTGAAAGTAATTATTTTCAGGACCGTAAACGTCACATATAAAAAATCGATTCGTAGACGGGTTTAGTTTGTGTGTAAAATGTTCCACCCAAACACAGTACAACGACTTACACTAAAAAAAATTACGCAAACACTGTATTTTTCGCATCCACGGCGCTTAAGTAACACGACTTAATCACAACACACAGGCGCACGCGAATGGCAAACACCAACACACGGAGAGCGAATCATCACACGAGTTTATCTTCTTCTTGGTGATATTATTCTCTGCCACTGAGAATGTGTATTATCATACCACTTCGCTTTTTCCTCCTTCAGGTTGGCATTTGATATTTCGAGCAAAGAAAAAAAATCACTCAAATATGGTCAGCTTTCATAGCAATTAGCATCTAGAAGAACTTTATCGCACGATTCAGTCGATATCACGCTCGGGGCGCTATCTGCATGCTCCCATTCGATTTATTCGCGATCACGGCAGGATTTATCAGAAATCAACAGAAACGAACTCGCATTCGAAATCCTCGCGCAATAAACACACCGAATTAAAACTGTGCACTTAGAAATGTGGCGCAACCTCGTGGCGATCATTGGAAACCATGCGATACAGTCCCCCAACGTAGCAGATGCTTACGAGCCGGATGTGGGCATACTACTAAACGTTGGATGCGAATTGAATTTCGCCCAATGCTCGTCGTCGTGTCCAAATCTCGTCGCTTTCCGTCGTCAACGCGGTCGTGCCTTTCAGCTGTTGCTGCACGGAACATACGGTCATGTGGAAGATTACTCTCCGCGATTCTTGGGGACGCGCTCGCGGTGTGCTCGCACTCTTCTCTCCCTGGTTTTGATTGTGTATCTTCTCCTGGTTTACTTGCCTTGGTAGGCCTGCACCACATTCTATCACATAACGTCGTCGAACAATGTTGGAGCATCGAGGCTCCCACAGGCCGTCGCTATCATTGCGCGTGAACACAAACTCAGATTCCCATGTGGCTGTTGCCGTCGCTCGACGACTTTACCGCGGCCAGCCGCCGCTCTGTTATCGATGCTGATAAAACCGAAAAGAAATCTTCCTCCCACCACCCACCTGTTTCTGCCACTTCATTGCTCTGCTATCATCTCCATCGTTCGCATGGGGCTCTTCCCCCTTTTTCGCTCTCACCCGAGCTGATGTGCTCTCGACCGTCGTCAAAGACAATCTTCTCATGGGCAACGTTTTCCATTTGGGTACATGTGACCGAGCTAGCGCTCTGTGTACAGACAGACATCCTATCACACATTGCCGAGGAGCCCCCATCAAGTCAGAGACTATTACGGTGATGACGTTGTACGGAACTAATCGACAAATTGCATGCATACATGCGGAGCGGAAAAGTACGGTTGGTATCATCTCTCGAATAGGAGATATAAAAAAAACTATCGTCAAATCGTATTATCATTTCGCCGACCTTGGTAATTGTCACTTGATGTTATGTATGTGTAAAAGTATATACACATAGAAGGTTATCGCAGAGAATGCGGGGAAATGATAGATAGGTCCAGACAGCACTAGTCATATGGAGGCGGCTATCGCCTTTCAATAGAGCGCTTTGGTTGAACTGAGGGAAAAAGCCTCGTTCTGATATGATGGTTGACTTGACTTATATACAACACATTGTTCATTTATCAATGTAGTTTTATCTTATCATTTGGTGGATTAAAAAATGGCATTAAAGGTATGTGTACAATGCTGGCAGGGGTTCTGCATATTCAGAACAAATTTTGTATGTAGGTCATTAGGTTTGGTAGGTTTGTAAAAGTGCATAGGGATCATCTACTAATAGTACTAGTCTGATTTTGCAGTAAATTGACGTCTCGAAAGATAAGATAATAACACAAGAGTGATCGTTGTATACGATTGCGTAGTTGATAGTGAAACACTTTTGAGTCGTTTACACTAATGAATCGTAAATATGATGTTCTCACTTACCTCGATTGCTCCACACTTTGAAGAGAGGAACAAATATCTAAAATCATCAATGTATTGCGCTTAAGTATAACTATTTTTATATTCCAAAACACTCAAGCGAATATTAACCATGCGCCTCCATTACGTTGACGATAAAACTGCTGACTGACATTTTTGGAAAATCTAGTTGTAAACCACACTAGTGACAGCCTTTCTGCAATAGGGAAAAAGGGTTATATGCCTTAGCAAATGCAATTTAAATTGACTAAAATAAAAACTTCCCCTGAAAAATTAGAAATTTTCCATAAAAAATAGAAAATTGCCAATGAAGAAATCAAAGTTGGAGCAATAAATAAATACAAAAAAAAATCACCAAATAATGCGAAATTTCCCTTATAAATGAAGAATTTCCAACGAAGCAAAGAAGTATTGGAACTTTTAAAAGTAAAAGAATAATTTTCCATAGAGAAATAAAAAATTCCCATTAAAAAAAACAAAAATTTCTATTAGGGTAACGGTACCAATAGTGGAGGTATTAGTAGATCCACAAAAGAAAATATTTTTCAAAAATTGATAATTATGGGAAATTTACAGCTTTAATATCTTACCCAATATATAAACTAATAAATTTGCTAACAAAAATAAGATACAGTGACAACTTTGAAGATCTAGATCTCGATTGCGTGTGAACCAATTTTGCTGAAAATTTGACCAGAGCTCAGATATAACTTGAATTTTACCACACCTGAGTTTCGACCATATTGTTTCATAGGGTAAAAAATTATTGCGGTAATACCAAAATGATTTGTTTGGCAATAATTTATTTTTTAAAAGTCTTGAATTCTATAGGTATTAAACTGATGACTTATTCAGCAAAAACGCGTATTTTGGCAATTCAAAAAAGTTTGCGGAATATACTTGTACACTAAGAGTTGTAGTTTTCAAGATATTATAAAATCGTTTTTTTGCCAAAAAAAATCGTTTTGGTATTACCGCAATAATTTTTTACCCTATGAATCAATATGGTCGAAACTCAGGTGTGGTAAAATTCAAGTTATATCTGAGCTCTGGTCAAATTTTCAGCAATATTGGTTCACACGCAATCGAGATCTAGATCTCCAAAGTTGACCATTTTGTATGAAAAACGGCAAGTGGGCTTTTTATATGCAGGTCACTGTAGATTAGACCTATGCGCCGGTCATATCATCGGTGGCGGCGGCGTGAACCGGCGTGGGTTAAAAATTCAATGACTGGAAAAATCAATTTTAATGCGGGATTTTGGATTCATGCGGTTTTGATTCACACGGTTGGAATCGCCCGTATACAAATTGATTTCAGTTTATTAAAATTGCAATATTCTACGTTTGCCGATCATCAAGCAGCACATTCAAAATATGTAGTGAATTGCCGGCAACACTAATCAATACCTGATTTCAAAATGTTATTTATGTTAAAATGTTATGATCAATATAAATAGGTAAAAATAAATACTAGCTGAGTAAGACTGGGATGACCAACCAAATTTAATATTTTTCCTGAAATTTGGTTAAATATGCCAAAAAAGTTCTTGGTGTAGTCCTTGAAGGAATTTCTGGAGGCAACTAGAATTTTTTTTAAGGAAATTTCTACAGACATTCTTTAAGAAAGTTCATAAGAAATTCCTTCGTAAAATTCTATGAGAATTCCTACAGAAATTTGTATAGGTATTCTTCTAAAACCCATTCACGTTCTCTTTGGGAAATTCCTCCAGTAGAGTTAATCCTGCAGGAACTCATTCGGAAATTTATTCAACAATGAACTAATTTCCGTTGGAATTCCTAAAAGAGCCTTTCAAAGGAATTTCTAAAGGATTTCCTGAAGTAATGTCGGAAAAAGTTTATGAAGGCAATCGGCCAACATTTTTGAAGAAATTTCCGAAAAAACTTTGAGAACTGAAGGAATTCCCAAAGAAAATCAGTAGGAACCTTCAGGGAAATTTCAAAGGAATCCTCACAGACATTTTCAAAGTAATTTCTTACAAATTTTCAAATAAATTTCCGAGTAAATTTTTAAAGGAACTTTGAATGAATATCTGAAGGGATCCTAAGAAAAAATCAAAAGAAATGGAGGATGTCGTGAAGGAATTCCTGGGGAAAATGTCTAAAAATGTCATTATAAATTTACCTATACCTATGATGGTCGTACACTCCGTGTTGTCCGGAGGAAAACCGGATTTAATTTCCTATTCCAGGTTGCTCGTTCTTGGGCCGCCAGTCGCCAGTCTCCCTGCACACCGGCTGCACGAGCATCTTCCTCGATTGCACACAGCCACCGAGTGCGGGGTCTACCCCGGAGCCAATGTCCTCTTCCAGGCTCTCGGAAGGGTTTTTGCTGGTCTCTCTTCCAGCATGCACAGTACATGTACAGCCCACTGTAATCTGCCATATTTTATCAGCCTGCCTTTGTCTGCAGTTTTATAAACTTGGTACAATCGTGATTTATTCGTTCGTCTGCGCCATTCACTATTTTCTGCTCAAACACTCCTGGAATTCGATAGTCTGCATCTTTTTGCCAATGTCATTTGGCCCAAAGTTGTTTGGCCGAATATACCATTTTGCCGATTTATTAGGTCGAAAGTCATTTGGTCGAAAGTCATTTGGTCGAAAGTCATTTGGTCGAAAGTCATTTGGTCGAAAGTCATTTGGCCGAAAGGGTCGTTTGGCTGAAAGGGTCGTTTGGCAGAAAAGGTCATTTAGCCGAAAGGGTCATTTGGTCGAAAAAGTTGTTCGGCCGAAAGGGTCGCTTAGCCGAAAAGGTCATTTGGCCAAACGGGTCTTTAGGATGAAAGGGTCATTTGGCCGAAAAGGTCGTTTGGCCAAAGGAGTCATTTGGCTGAATAGGACATTTGGCCGAATAGGACATTTGGCCGAATAAGACATTTGGCCTAACAGGTCATTTGGCTGAATAGGTTATTTGAAAAGTGAGAAATTAGTAATGAGAAGAGAGACGTCTCAATTCTCATTCCTCTTTTTTACTTCTCACTGTAAAAAGTGAGAAGCATGAGGTGAGTAGAGAGTCGTCTTACATCTCTCTTTCTTCAACGAGAAGAGAAAAATAAAGAGAGAGAAGTGAGACGTCTCACTTTTCTCTTTATTGTGAAAACTGAGTTGTACGAAGTGGGTAATGAGACATCTCACTATTCATTTCATGCTTCTCATTTTTTACAACGATAAGTGATAAATGAGGAGTGAAAAGATAGACGTCTCAATTCTCACTTTTTACAGGAAACAGTGAGAAATGAAAGTGAGTAATGAGACGTTTCAATACTTTTTCTTAATTTTCATCTTCTCACTGTAGAAATTGAGAAGCACGAAGTGAATAGTGAGACGTATCACTACGACGTCTTACTTCTCATTCCGCATTTCTCTTTTCTCACTGCGAAAAGTGAGTAGTCCGAAGTGGGTAGTGAGACGTCTCACTACTCTCTTCACACTTCTCTCTTTTTACAGAGAGAAGAATATCTAAGGTAATTTCAGGAAAAATTGACAAGGAGATTGCTAAGGAAACCCTAGAGGAAATTAAAAAAAAAATCCAAAAAGTATCTCCGCTGGAATTTCTCAATTAATTTTCGAAGAAATTCCTAAGCAAATTTACAAAACTTGATGAAAATTCCAAAGTAATCCGTAATTAAATTTCTGTAGGAGTTTTTGCAGGAATTCTGAAACAATTTGCTAAGGAACTCCTCAAACATTTTTCGTAGATATTTCAAAAAGAATTTGTGAAGGATTTTCAGAAGGTATTTCCGTGTTTCTGTACGAAATCTTGACGGAATGTCCAAAGGAATTTGCGGAGAAATCTATGACTATCAGAAGTTCATTCAGGAGTTACTTTGAAAAATCCTTCAGGAGTTTCTTGGATATTCTTTCTGGAACTTGTTCAAGAATTCTTAAGGAAATTTCGTCCTTGAACTTTGCAAGGTATACCAAAGGAGTTCTTAGAAAAATTTCGAAATTTTCGGATTAATATCTCAACGATTTTCCCAAGGTTTTCTTCAACAAATTTCTGAAAGAATGCGTGGATGAATTTCCGAACTAATTCCTGAGGGAAATTCCAAGGAATATCCGAAAGAATCCGAAAGATTTTCTGGACAGGACTGTAGGACTCCCTGAGGCAAATTCCGAGGGTAACTGCAAATCGATTTCTAAGAAAAATTCCGAAGGAATTCCTGGATTTATCTAGGAATTATTTCAGACATACCAGTAGGCATTTCCTCTAAAATTCTGTTAGGAATTTATTTATAAATTCCTTCAAAAATACCTTCAGACATTCCTTTATGGATTTCTCTGGAAATTCCTTTAGGAATTCTTTGCGGAAGTTTTTTAGAAATACGTTGTAAAACTTTTTTAGCAGTTCCAACGGAAATTATTTTTGAAAATCGATTCAGGCTCTCTTTTAAAAATGCCTTCAAAAATTCATTTGGAAACTCCTCCACCCTCCAGGAATTTCTTCAAAAACTCCTCCAAAAATTCATTTGAGAACTCCTCACGATTTTTTTCCTTAAATAATCTAAAAAAATCCGCCAAGAATTCCTTCTGATTTTTCTCCATAGATTTCTTTAAAAGTTTCTTCGAAAAGCCTCCAAGATTCCCTCGTAGCTTTCTTCAGAAATTCTTTCGGAATTTCTTTCCGGAAATCCTTTGAAAAATAATTAGAGAATGAAATAGTTTTCGCTGGAGTTACTAATTGATTTTTCGAAAGAGTAAAACAAAAAATAAACAAGTACTAAAAAATTACCAAGGTATTACTGAAAGCATTTCGGAATGCACTCGTGAAATCATTTTCGGAGGAATTCCTGCTGGAAGTTGGAATGAAGAATGTTTTAAAGGAATTGCTGGAAGAAGTTCCTTGAGAAAATTTTGTAAGAAATCTTTTATGTATAATCTGTAAGAATTAATTTAAGGAATTCGTGGAACAGTTGCCGAAAAAAATTCATGAGGAGGAATTTCCGAAGCAATTCTCAAAGTAATTTCCGAAGGCATTGCTTAAAAAAAAGTGTTGATAAACAATTTCAGAAAAAAAATCTTTATAGAATTCCCAGAGGAATTCGTTAAGAGTCTTTGAACGAATTTCTAGCTTATTTTTCGTAGGAATTCCTGAAACATTTTTTTGTATACATTCCATAATGAATTTCCTTAATAAATTCGTAAAGGATGTTCTGAAGTAATTCGTAATGGAAATTGTGAAGGAATTTTCGGAAAGAAAAGAATTCCTAAAGTAATTTCCTTAGGGTTTTTTTAGAAAACTTTGGAGGAATGTACAAGGAAATATACCAAACGGTTTTGTCAATAATATTCAAACATTGATTTCAAAATAAAACATAGTTATATTGGACAAAAATTTTAATTATTTTGCTGAATTGGTTTACCAAATAAGTAAACTATGCTCACAACACAAATCAAAAAAGAAACAAAACTGATTAAATAAGTGGCCTGGTTGATTTTAATAAATAAAAAAATAAATATTGTCAAGATAATTAATGTGCTAACTTACCTTGATATCCTTGAACTGCAATAAATTTCCTGCACAAATGCCAGATCCTATAAGAATGGGGGTGCTTTGGGCATGTATCCAAGCCTTCACAAAAGCTTACGTGCCACCTCAAACATAATTTGCGAGTCACCTACAGGTTTAGGCGCCTGACTGAATGCCAAAGCCAAGCCAAAAATTTATTTTGGTTCCCATTGTGGTCCCATTGGTTTCTTATGAGACTCGCCACTATTGGTACAGTTGCACCACTATAGGTGCAGGTAAGAAAAATCATCGTTTTCAAAAGCTTTTCAAGGGAAATCTTAAGATAAGTTGCATTTAACAGGAGCAAAGGATTGCACCACCCGATTCTCACTTACAGAGAACCATACCGTTGACGGGACTCGTACTTCCCTCCTCTGATTCTTCCCGTTTCTCTACGCTCTTCAATTATTTTCGCTGAGTGCGCAGCACACTCAAGTTGTTGTCGCCGGTTGCGATAAAAGCATTCTCCACCGCTCACTTCTCTTTTACGCTACCACCTTCCAGAATATTTACTATCCGAGTTCCAAGTTCTTCAACGAACGATCTCTTCACATCTGGATCTTCTAGTCGGTCTATACTTATTTATTCGTCGCCCGTAAAACCAAATCAGAAAAAAAAGTTTGTGCTACTAATCAAATCGTACAACGAATTGCCTGTACGGCTCAGGCAACAATCCTCTATTGTGTCGTTCAAGAAAAACTTGAAACGTCATCTGAAACTGCAGATACACTCGCCACCCATCGCCCATGCGACAAACAAAATCCAGAATACTGTACAAGACCAAATCGTAGGACGTGAACAACTTCAACCACCGACGAACCGACGTGTCACTGGCGCTCTCTGATTGTCCCACACTTTTTAACGGTCATTCGCTTTTGCGGGCGATCGCTCTTGTCAAATGAGCTAAGACATAACTCCACTGCAATGTTAATACACGTAGGTTGGTGGCTGAGCTACGAAAACTTCGCGAGCCATTATAGTGGTGGCGGTAGTGTTCGATGATTTTTCATCTGACGTCGTGGGCAGCAAATTTGAATTATTTTCCATGGGGTGACCCGTCGGATCGTCGGTGCTTCAACTCTACGGTAGCCGGGCAAACAATGGAGAAGGTTGAAAACTAAACCAGACAACAACGGGCAGCGGACCAAGGTCAACATAGAACATGAACATCCAATCTGTTAAGGCAATGCACCAAACCTCGAATACGCAACTCTACGGTAAAATCTGTGATGTTATACGCCAGTAGGGATCGCATACACCTAGGCAAGGCAAACCTAGGATTTAGAACTTATAGACTGCTAGATGTGGAGAAGATTTTTGATATTTTTCTAATTTTAATGCAGAATTGACGTTCTAGGGCCTGGTAAGCTCTATCCATGATTGCATGACCAAGATCAATGAGTGTTATGTGTACAGAGTTAGAACTTGTAGACTATGAGATGAAGAGAAGATTTTTGATTTTTTTTTCTGGTTTTGATGCAGGATTGATGTTTTAGTGCCGAGTAAGCTGTATCCATGATCGCATGACCAAGATCAATGAGTGATATGCGTACAGAGTTAGAACTTAGAGACTTTGAGATGTGGAGAATATTTTTGATATTTTTCTTGATTTTGATGCAGGATAGATGTTCTAGGGCTTGGTAAACTCTATCCATGATTGCATGACCAATATCAGTGAGTGATATGCGTGAGTGATAGAACTTATAGACTATGATGTGTGGAGAAGATTTTTGAATTTTTTCTGGTTTTGATGCAGGATTCATGTTCTGGGGCCGAGTATGCTCTATCCATGATTGCATGACCAAGATCAATTAGTGATATGCGTGCAGAGTTAGAACTTATAGACTGCTAGATGTGGAGAAGTTTTTTTTATATATTTTTCTGATTTTGATGCAGGATTGACGTTCTAGGGCCTGGTAAGCTCTATCCATGATTGCATGACCAAGATCAAAGAGTGATATGCGTACAGAGTCCAATTTATAGACTTTGAGATCCGGAGAAGATTTTCGATATTTTTTCTGATTTTGATGCAGGATTGTTGTTCTGGGACGTGGTAAGCCTTATCCATTATTAAATTGTCGTTCTTGTTTAATTTCGTGGGTAAGTATTGTTTCAAATCATTATTGTGTTCAATTGAATATTAACTAATTTCGTCTTTCCAGAGCTTCAAATTTTGCCAGCCATATCATGGAATACTATAATGAATTTAATATTGATACTATATGTATATTAAAACGGTTTAGTGATTGAGAGTAGAAGAGGGGAAGGATGTAGAGATTAGTATAATAAAATAAAATTAAAATTGAAATAATAATATAGATTTCTAGATTATTTCCAGTTATTAGTTGATTGACATGGAAATATTAATGAAAAAGCGTAACATGCGCAAAAAAAATCTGTCATTATTATGTTCGAGAATTCATTAGAGTGTCACTCCAAGAGAGAGAGAGAACTTAGAGAAACAAATGTATTTGAGCGGAGCGAGAGATTCGCTTCACATCATAGAGGTAGAAGAAGGTAGCTCAGATTTGTGACGATAGTTATGAAGACCGGATGTGAAAAGTGTAAACATAAAGAAAAGAATTTGAAAAAATAATAAAATATTCTTTATTCTCTTAAATGGTGTTTTAGTGTTTTTGTTAATGAAGAAAAGAAAAAGAAAATACGACAGTACGTAATAGTGAATTATTTTAGAACTTGTTTGGTCGAATATTTCATTCTTAATAAAACTGTAACTCTCAAAAAGCAAGGTTGTTTTCAGTGGATCGTCCCTTTGCTTTGAGTAAGGTAAACGAAAATCTAAAACCAGAGACCTGAGAAGACATCTCAGATCGTGTGGGATTTGGGAAGCAGCCAGGCAGCAACCTCTGTGCATGTTTCTTGCATGTGTGAGTTTAGCGTCCATTTGCCCGAGGTCGTATCTATGCCGCTAACAAGTAGCATGGCATTACAATAATTTTAGGAACGTGCGTGGACATGTTAATATGACGTGCTCCATCGATTCTACTTCCGATCCCTGCTATGTATTTCGGATAGTCCGGGAAGTCTGCAATTCCGAACCTATGCAAGGACTTCATAAAACAGCCATGTTCAGACAATACATCTGTGATTTCAAAAGTACATCGGACCCCTTCCCCTATTGATTCAACCAGTTTGAATTTCATACTTGACTCAAAAAAAAAAACTTATAATTCTGGCAGTACTATACAAATTTTGGTGTTATTGATTCAATAGTTTAGAGTCTATTAGCAAAAAGTTCTGGAAGAAAAAAAAAACAAAATATTCTGCAGAAATAAGTACCAGCATTTTTATTAACTATATAAAGTTTATACTAACTTCACTTCTGTATAAATATGTTACAAATGTTCACATTCTTTGCTTTCTCTATACATTCTTTGCTATCGTCTTCCACTATTTTTTTTTATGAAATAATTGCATTTTGGACCTTTTATTCATTTCCTTATTATTTTTTGATTACCCCCTTCCCTCGCACCTTCCAAGAGCTGTCCGATATAAAATAAATTTAATATTTGTATCAGCCCAAATTAAAAAAAAAAATCATTTTATAATAGCACTTTATTGCTGGTTTTTTTATTTGCTATTTTTTTTGTAAAATTCTACTCTTAAGATTAATGTTTGAATACTGTTTAATGTTGAACGTATTAGAGCGGTTTTTCGGCAAGGAAAAACGGAAAAAAGCACAGGTTTATATTATTGAACATGAACATTTTTAAAAGTTTAAAATGTTCTTTGAATGACGTTAAGCAACAACAAAATATTCAAATAACTGCAAGTTGCAAGGGAAATTAGGAAATTATAAACAATATGTATATGAAATGAAGAGAAAAATGAGCATTTTTTTAGAAATCGCCAATTTCTTTCACTCTCTCATTTCAGAATTGAGCATTATAATTTCACGAAAATCGAGTTTTTTAGGACAAACCATTCGGAATTTTTTTGTATGAACAGTAATACTGCGGCTGACCCCCTCCACATTTCCTCAATGTTATTTAAAATATTTTTATTTACAATTACCTGCGCGATCAAGTTATTTGACCAGACAGTGTAATAAGTAACAATTTTGCTTTTCGAGACAGATCTTCATCTTCTCATCTTCTTCAATGCCTCTACATTCTAACTGGAACTTGACCTACTTCTCAACTTTCCTTAGTCATTCATCGAAAGCGTTCCTATGACCGCCATTGCATGAGTTGAGTATGTAACTTGTGTGGAAAGTACAATGGATCCACTATTCCCAGGGTGTCGAGACAGTTTCAAACCCGAAAACGTCCTAGACTGGACCGAGATTGACAATCCTACGCATTCGCAAGGATATTGGAGACCTTGCAGATAAGGGTATGCGATAACATATTTTTTCCTGACGAAACGAAACGAAATTTGAAATGCTATTGTTGGTTCGTAACGAAACGGAATTCAGATTTACTTTCGAGACTTCGAGACGAAATGAAATCAAAGTCCATTTGATTCGAAGTTTTACGAAACGAAACGAAATTTATTATTTTTTTCCTCGGAATTTTTATTGAATAGTTTATATACATAA
Source organism: Armigeres subalbatus (assembly GCF_024139115.2). Classification (NCBI taxonomy): domain Eukaryota; kingdom Metazoa; phylum Arthropoda; class Insecta; order Diptera; family Culicidae; genus Armigeres; species Armigeres subalbatus. Next base: position 147,396,239 of record NC_085139.1, read on the forward strand.
TGCAAAAAACGAATAAAAAAAAATTCAGAAGTTTATTATAATATTTTTTTCAATTTTTCGGTATAGACTTGTGCAATGTTCCACAAAGTTGTAGAGCAATTCATTTTGAGCAACTTTGCCGAAGAAACCATTTTCTTATCACTTATGGTACACAAGCTATGGGCAACAAAAGCAAACCACTTCCATGCAAGGCTAGTATGTCATAATTGAAAGAGACAATTTTACATTTTATTTATTTTTATTTTTATTCATATTTGTTTTTGGGGGTTAGTATGTTTGGTTTAGTACCGTTGCGGCCGTTTGAGGAAGAAGGAGAGAAGCATACCTTTGATGGTCGACCCGGGGTCGACGAGCGAGGGGAGAGCGTGGGTTCATGACTGGTTCCGGAAGGCTGCTAGCACGGTTCTTCACTCTTGGGGACGGAGGTTCGGCGGTGGTGGTTCTTTGCCGGACGGCGGGGAGCCGCGATCACTGGAGAGCTTGCTTGGCACTGATGGGGTCACACCTGGCGACGGTGGTAGTTCCTGGCCGGGCGGCGCTGGCCGCGACCACTCGAGAGCTGGCTTACCACGTGAGTCACACTCGGTGACGATTATTCGACGGTTGTGGTTCTTTGCCGGGCGGCGGGGAGCCGCAACTACTCGAGAATCTGCTGGGCACTTTTGTCACACTTTGCGCCGCCGTTTCAAAGGGGTTGTTTCTAGGCTAAGCGGCGGAAAGCCGCGTCTTCTTTCCGGCCGGCGGAAAACCGGTACCGATTACGGAAACTTACTTCACACTCTCAGGCTCGAGTAACAGTTGCGACGGCGGATCAATGGTGGTGGTTCCTTGCAGGACGGCTCGAAGCCGAGGGCACTAGTCCAGCTAGTCTAGCTTCGTTCCGAAGTCACACGCGCTTTTTAGGTTTAGGTTAAAAAAAAGTCCAAGTCGGGTGGTTTAATCCCCGGAAATAGGCAATTACCTTTAATTGAACTGAACTTGAGTTGCGTGCTCTTGCCTACGCAATGCGGTCGGGTCTGAGCTTGACGACCGACTGGCAAATAGCTTACACAACCTCACTTGATCAGTACCGTTGCTGATGAAGAATGTGTATAGCCGCCAGACATTCTAAATACTCACGCTCCTCTAATGTGGACGTGTACAATACACATGTGGAAGTATTGGCTTGAAAAATGGATTGCGAGTGATTTGACTATGCGTCCAATTTGGGAATCTCGAGCTCGTTCAGTAGCCGCTAGGTTGCGAAGGCCGACGGAGGTCCTTCGTAGCTTAGTTGGTTAAAGCACCAGTCTAGCGTACTGTAGGGTCATGGGTTCGAGTCCCATCGAAGGGAAAGTGGTTACCTCCAATACATTTTCCAAATCAATATCTTCCACATAACGTACATATTCACATATGAGTTTTCATAACATTGTAAATTAAAAAAAAGTATTTTCCCGGACACGGTTCTTTTTACGTCCGATAGCTCTCGCTGTTACTGTCCGAATCCCCTTTTTTCTCATCCTCTTTTCTTCTTCTCTTCTCTCCCCTTTTTCGCTCCGGATCTTGCGATGACGTTTTCTACCTCGCCCTGTTAGGGGTGATTCGCTTAGCGTTAGTGGGTACACGGTTAAGGTGGAATAACCGGACATGAACCAAATTATTAAACCTTCTGGGTACTGCATGCTGAGTCTCACAAAAATATAATTCGATTAGTTTTTTTGTCTCTTATTAATTTAGAAAAAAAAACTTTAAGGTAGTTAGTCGGCTTATTGTTGTCGAATTCGGTAACAGTGTTCCACAGACAAAAATACAAAATTTACAAAAATAGATCAAAATTTATTTATTTATTTCGTCAAGCATTGTAGACTACAAACACATTGTTTCACTTAAACACTATCTGTTTTAATCACTAGACAACTATTATGCAATACTATTCATTGTTTTCCTCACTAGCGTGTTAGACATTGATATGTCGATGACCTCACAATATTTATTATATATGTTCATCATAGAGTTGAGCGGTCCATTTTTAGCATAGGATGTGCGTTGCAGATTTAGTTGCTATAAACAATTACAAAATTTTCCACAAAATAAATATTTTTTTCTAATTAAAAAATATTCTAAGAAAAAATTAATTAAGAGCAATAAAAAATTAATTAATTAGGGGAAATGACGGCTTTGGCAGGTTTTGTTCTATTATTGTCAGGGGGTTGTCTATAACTAATTATGCTGAAATTTGGCCTGAAATTTTATTTGCATATCAAAGAGTATTGTGACCAAATTTCATGAAATTTGGTCAACAAAAATCCCCCTGACAATAATAGAACAAAGCCTGCCAAAGCTTTTCATTTCCCCTATCATAATTTTTTATTGCTCTTTATTGATTTTTTCTTGGAATATTTTTAATTTTAGATTATTTTTTCCACACATAACTGTCCCATATTACCATTGATTATAAACTTGCTTCAATTTGTCCCACTTATTTAAAAACCGATCAGAGCTGAAAATATTTTTGAAATGTAATAAACGTAGGAAACACTTTTCCAGAACATTGTACGCATAACTACGTATGTAAATGTTTTTCAGTATCCACGAAAACTTCATTTTTCCAGTGGGAAAAATCGCATGAGATTCGGATTTTTTTATCAAAGGTAACATAGGACAACTATGCGTGGAACGGCAGTGAAATTATCGAAGAATTTCCAAAAAATATTTAGTAAAATTCATTATAGTAACTTATACAGGGTATTAGAAATGATATAATATTTAATTGGCACCGAGAACAAATTAACATATGACGCAAATATTCTCAAACCCACCTGAATGGCCGGCACCATCCCTGTGAATCTATTATTATAACTTGACTTTAAAACTCAAACAAGCAGAATCATATTCCTTTTGAACATGAATAACATCATATTCAGAATCTATTGGTTCTAAATGATATATTACCTAGCAATTCATCACAATACACCATGATGCTTGAAACGCACAGGTTAGTTAGAACCGTGTGTCATATTTTCCGCCACATTTCAGCGCTATCTTGTTTTGCTTCCTCAAATGATAAGAATAACGCGTGCTCCAGTAGTGATATAAAAGTACATTGCTATCAACGTTTAAGAGAAATAATGAATGGAAGTCCTCCTGACTGCCAGGAAAAAACGCATGTTCAAGAATAAACTGGTATCGACCGGAATCGCGAAACAAATTTCTGCTGGAAGGTACACTCTCGCGTGTAATGGGACGTGGAAGCTCGGGAAAGAAAACTCGTCGCATGTCTTGCCAAAGCAAGGAGCACGAGCACAATGAGCTGGAAAAGGAAAAGGATGATGAGAATTATGAAATTTCCGAAGCACGTTTGGCTGGCTGGCTCTCCGTTTTCTTCACTTCCCCTGCTCAGGTTGGCAATTCGCCGTTGATTGGTCAAGTAGAAAAATTTCCACAGCATTGCGCAGATTTTTATGCGCAATAATTATGTACCAAGCACATGTTCTCTCAGCAGCAGAGCGATTTGGTTATCATCACCATTATGTATCGCTTTTATCCGCTTATATTTCTAAACGTAATATAAATATCTATACATAAATTCATCAAAGAGCACCGAAAGCTCGACGCCGAAAGGGAAAAAAGCACCACAGCGATAAAGAAATAGAACAATTCTATTTCGCAACATTAATCACCGGTAGAAGTGTGATTGATACCTTTCAAATATCGCACTTTGCAACGAAACTTATTCTATTAGAATACAATCAGATTCAGGGACAACGCATCATATAGTTATTTCAATTGGAATTAAAGGATATCAGTCAGACATTTGAACAACCACCTAGCATTGCACTATGGTCAAGGTTGCAGATTTACGCGTAGAATGCATTTTACGCCCAAAGTTCTTTTTAAACCGAAAGTTCTACAAAATTTTCCCAGGCAGAAAAGTCATCATTACGGAGCAGTTATGGTCCTTTCTATTATTGTTTTTTTGTGTTAAAAAAAAACTACATGAAATGTTTTACAAACTTTTTCTGTAGCTCTTAAGTTGGTCGATTTTAAATAGATTGATAGACGATGGTCATATATTCAAAATCAACAGGAATCAACAGGAATCAATAGGGGAGAACGGTCCAAATTGCACCCTTAAGCTTTTTCGATGTTTTCGCCCATATAAACAAAAATACCCAACCATTTCAACGTATAGGTGCAAAATTTACAAACCCTGCAACATTTCACAATGATCTCCTATTCAAAACAATAAGGTTTTCATGACTTTCTAACGTATTTAAAAAATGTTCTAAAAATAGGCCTGGGGCAAAACGCCCGAATGGTGTTCTAAAATGACTTAATTGTATGTAAAATGATGGTGAACGCATGGTTGTTTGTTTTTTCTTAATGGATTGAACTAAAATCTTATGGATGTGGTGGAAGAATAGCAAATCGTTAAATTTGAGTGAATATGATGGGATTTTACTAAATTTTCCAATGGAGCTCAATGATGGATAACTAATTATGATTTGTAATGGTAATATTCGTTTATAAATGTACTACAACAGATTATATGAGTGAGGCCATTTTGCCCCAGGACACAATAGGAAAAAAGGAAGTATTTTTGGTCAAAATTATTAATCCTGCAATAAATGGTGGTATTCACCATGAAAACATAGATAGAAAAGAAAAATATTTTTTCTGATGCTTCAATGGGGTATGATACAAGTTTTCGACATAGTATCGATTTTTGTCATATTCTACAAAATCAACGGAATTTGGTCACTTTTTTGCTTGCAATAAGCCTGTTTGATGCTGGATAAAATACTAATGGTCATATAAAAAGGGCTTAACTGTATATTCGTGTTACAGACAAATGGACGCAACACAGATTTCCTAAAATGATCATAAAAGCGCTATTAGCTTCTGGCGTTGAAAATTCACTGAGTAGAACTTATTAAACCAACAAAGAAGAGTAGAACAGATTCAATTAGCGTCATATTGTGACATTAACGAAATGGAAGTTCATTTAGTTGATATTTCATTAAGATTTCTTTCATAATTATAAAAAGGTATTGTGGCAAGGAGTTATTCAACACACTCATCCAACACGTTATGACACGTTAGGGTTAAATCTATAATTCGCTTCTATAATGTAGTAATGTAAAAATTGTAAACTTTGAATCGCTTCTCAATGCGTAACGCTTTTTATATGATACAGGTCGGACTCGATTATCCGGAATTTTAGACAAGATTATCCGGAGTATTTTTTTTTCTACGAATTTTTTTCTACCCTAAATTTTTATTTTCGATAAGGCCGATACAAATATTTAAAAACAATTATGTATCCCCCCCCCTCGGATTTTTTTGCCCAAAAAATTCATTTTGAGGGGGCAACAACAAAAAATTTGGATGATTTTGAAGATTTTCAAAACATTGTTTATCAAATCCGAGGAGTTTTTTTTTATTTTTTCCATTTTAATAATCGAAAATTTCCACGGGAAATTCTTCAGCAACAAAGGAAACACGTAACCAAGAAGAGATTGCGAGGACCGGTAAATGGATATTTAATGTGCGAGGTGAACTCGCTCCCCGGCATCGCGGAGTTGGCTTCCTACTAAGTGCTCAGGCACACTCTGCGCTTATGAAGTGGGAGCCTATAAGTGAAAGGATAATCGTTGCCAGATTTAGAACAAGGGTCCGAAACCTTATTATAATCCAATGTTATGCGCCCACCGATGCTGCCGATCTGCAAGACAAAGAGAACTTCTACAGTCAACTCAATGCCGTCGTAGATAGAATTCCGAAGGGTGATATCAAGATCTGTTTGGGCGACTTCAATGCGAAGATCGGATCCGACAACTCGAACCATGAGCGCATTATGGGACGCCATGATCTCGGAGCAATGAGAGAAAACGGAGAGCTGTTCGCAAAATTTTGTGGTAATAACGACATGGTGATCAGGGGATCGCTCTTCCCTCATCGACCGGTTCACGTGGGTCTCCCGTGACGGCTTTACAGAAAATCAAATCGACCACATCTGCATCAGCCGAAAATGAAAACGGAGCCTTCTTGATGTACGGAATAAACGTAGTGCCGATATCGCGTCTGATCATCACCTCCTCATCGGCGAAATACGCCTGCGCATTGCGCGGATTCGTCGGCAGGAGGAAAGAGTTGGACGACGATTCAACACACGCGGACTGGAAGATGCCACGGTGAAACGGTCCTTCGTTGAAGAACTGGAGACGCGTGCGGCAGATATTCCGGAAGGTGGCAGCGTGGAAGACCAATGGACCGCCATCAAGAATGCCTTCATCACCACCAGCGAGAACAATCTGGGCGAACTACGCACCCAGAGAAAACAATGGATCACCGATGAGACCTGGAGAAAGATAGAGGAGCGAAGAGAAGCCAAAGCCGCGATAGAGCGATCGAAAACCAGAGGAGCCAAAGTCTTAGCCCGTCAACGATACGCGGCTCTTGAGAAGGAAGTAAAACGCTCATGTCGACGGGACAAGCGAGCGTGGGCAGACTCTCTGGCCGACGAAGGAGAGAGAGCCGCCGCAACCGGGGACATTCGCCTCCTCTACGATATCTCACGACGCTTAAGCGGGGCGAAGATGAATGCAACGATGCCTGTGAAAGACGCGAATGATCAGTTATTGACCGACCCAACTGACCAGCTGAAACACTGGTTCGAGCACTTCGAACAACTTTTTCAAGTGCCAGCCAGGCCATCACCACCTCGGCATGATCTGCCTAGGATCCGACGTATAACACGCGTCAATACCGAAGCTCCATCACTGCTAGAGATTCAAACAGCCATCCAAAGCATGAAATCGAATAAAGCCCCAGGGGTCGACCGCATATCAGCCGAGATGCTCAAAGCTGACCCCATGACATCCGCTCAACTACTGCATCGTTTATTTCGTAATATCTGGGACACCGCAACTTTCCCGGTCGACTGGATGCAAGGTATCTTAGTGAAGGTGCCCAAAAAGGGTGACCTGACTGTATGCGATAACTGGCGAGGCATTATGTTGCTGTGTACCGTTCTCAAAGTTCTGTGCAAAATTATCCTAGCCCGGATTCAGGAGAAGATCGATGCGACTCTCCGGCGGCAGCAAGCCGGATTCCGTGCCGGAAGATCCTGTGTGGACCATATTGTCACGCTCCGCATTATTCTGGAGCATCACCATCACCGTTACTGTTCCTCATCGTAATCGACGAGATTCTGGTAGATGCGATTGACCGTGAACCAAACCGCGGGCTGTTATGGCAGCCTATAACCATGGAGCACCTAAATCGCTTCGAATTGGCAGATAAGTGAACGCACCAAAATACGATTTTTCAACTCTAACGTGAAATCTGTGCTGTTATACGCTAGCGAAACATGGTGTGTATCAGTGGAGAACACTCAACGGCTGCAGGTGTTCATTAACAGATGCCTGCGGAATATAATTCGGGCCTGGTGGCCTCACAACTGGATCTCAAACAACGATCTCCATCGTCGTTGTCGCCAGAGGCCGATAGCAACAGAAATTCGGGATCGGAAGTGGGGCTGGGTCGGCCACACTCTTTGTAGGGGCGGAAACGAAATCTGTAAACAAGCATTAGACTGGAACCCAGCGGGACATCGCAGCAGAGGCAGACTCAGAGGCTCATGGCGGCGAAGCCTCAATAAAGAAATAAAAGAAGTCGACCGAAATCTAACCTGGCAACATTGGGAACAAATCGGAGGTTATCACCTTCAGTATAACTTGAACCCGCTCGATATTAAGGTAAGAGCGAAGGGTTTTCCGTTAAAAAAAGCACGTGGTAGCACTCTCTGAGAGAGAAAATTGCCCAATGCAGCCCGCCAGAATGACGCTGTCAGTGTCGCCAAAATGATTTCATCATTATGCAGTTTACAATTGCTTGAGAATTTGCCGTAAACGGAGAACAAAAGGAATTGGCAACAATGCGGAAGAAATTTATCACTCATGCAGTGATTCGGCGAGAGAACAGCAGCAGCGCCGACCAATCACGCAATAAGGAAATCAAAATAAACAAACTCCAGCTGGTTTAGCAAAATGAAAACATGAGCCGTTTCTAGAACAACATTAGAAAATATCGTCAGAGGATTTCTGTACAAGGTTTCCACACAAGCTTTGAAAAATATTTGGGTGATAACAGTGGTGCTGGTGTAAATAAGACAAACAAGACAAATAAGACAAATAAGTCAAATAAGTCAAATAATATTTGTCTTATTTGACTTATTTGTCTTATTTGTCTTGTTTGTCTTATTTACACCAGCACCACACAAATAATACAAATAAAATAGCTAAGACTAAGAAGAAAAATAAAGTAAGTTCCTAAAGGAATTTCTTCGGAAGTTCCTCCAGGAATTCCTTCGGAAGTTCCTCCAAGAATTCCTTCGGAATTTCCTCGAGGAATTCCTTCGGATGTTCTTCCAGGAATTCCTTCGGAAGTTCCTCCAGGAATTCCCTCAGAAGTTCCTCCAGGAATCCCTTCGGAAGTTCCTCCAGGAATTCCTTCGGAAGATCCTCCAGCAATCCCTTCGGAAGTTCCTCCAGGAATTCCTTCAGAATTTCCTCCAGGAATTCCTTCGGCAGTTCCCCCAGGAATTCCTTCGAAAGTTCCTCCAGGAATTCTATCGGAAGTTCCTCCAAGAATTCCTTCAGAAGTTCCTCCAGGAATCCCTTCGGAAGTTCCTCCAGGAATTCCTTCGGAAGATCCTCCAGCAATCCCTTCGGAAGTTCCTCCAGGAATTCCTTTGGAAGTTCCTCTAGGAATTCCTTCGGAAGTTTCTCCAGGAATTCCTTCGGAAGTTTCTCCAGAGATTCCTTCGGAAGCTCCTCCAGGAATTCCTTCGGAAGTTTCTCCAGGAATTCCTTCGGAAGTTCCTCCGGGAATTCCTCCGGAAGTTCATCCGGGAATTCCTCCGAAAGATCCTCCAGGAATTCTTCCGGAAGTTGCCTCGGGAATTCCTCCGGAACTTCCGGAGGAATTCCCGGAGGAACTTCCGGAGGAATTCCCGTAGGAATTCCCGGAGAAATTCCCGGAGGAACTTCCGGAGGAATTCCCGGGGGAACTTCCGGAGGAATTTCCGGGGGAACTTCCGGAGGAATTCCCGAAGGAACTTCCGGAGGAATTCCCTAAGGAACTTCCGGAGGAATTCCCGGAGGAACTTCCGGAGGAATTCCCAAAGGAACTTCCGGAGGAATCATCGAAGGAACTTCCGGAGGAATTCCCGAAGGAACTTCCAGAAGAATTCCCGAAGGAATTCCTGAAGGAACTTCCAAAGGAATTCTTGGAGGAATTTCCCAAGGAATTGCAGGAGGAAGGAAGGGATTCCTGGAGGAACTTCCGAAGGAATTCCTGGAGGAACTTGCGAAGGAATTCCTGGAGGAACTTCCGAAGTAGTTCCTGGAGGAACTTCCGAAGGAATTCCTGGAGGAACTTCCATAGGAATTCTTGGAGAAACTTCCGAAGATATTCCTGGAGAAACTTCCAAAGAAATTCCTGGAAGAACTTGTGGAGGATTCCTGGAGAAACTTCCGAAGGAATTCTTGGAGGAACTTCCGAAAGAATTTCTGGAGGAACTTTCGAGGGAATTCCTGGAGGAACTTCCGAAGGAATTCCTGGAGGAACTTTCGAAGGAATTCCTGGAAGAACATTCCGAAGTAATTCCTGTAGGAACTTCCTTAGGAATTCCTGGAGGAACTTCCGAATGAAGTCCTGGAGGAACTTCCGAATGAAGTCCTGGAGGAACTTCCGAATGAAGTCCTGGAGGAACTTCCGAATGAAGTCCTGGAGGAACTTCTATAGGAATTCCTGGAGGAACTTCCTTAGGCATTCCAGGAGAAACTTTCGAAGGAATTCCTGGAAGAACTTCCGAATGAATTCCTGGAGGAACTTCTTTAGGAATTCCTGGAGGAACTTCCTTAGGAATTCCAGGAGGAACTTTCGAGGGAATTTCTGGAGGAACTTCCGAAAGAATTTGTCTTATTTGTCCTATTTCTTTTATTTTGCTTATTTGTTCTATTTGTCTTATTTGTTTTGGATTGTTTATCTCATCAAATTCCTATATTTGATTTCAATTTATATATTTGGTATCCTCGTGTTCACAAATAGGAATACGCTTTTTTCTTGTGTCACGCTTGATACAATGTTGACGGACTTTCTACCGCTCTCATCGCTCCTTTCCTGCCGTGCGCCACAAGAAATATGCTGTTGGCTGCTCTCCCGAACTGGTAACTTTTGTATGAAATTTAAAAAACTTAGTTGAAGTAAAAAGAGCTTCCTGCAAAATTTATTGCGGTGACATATACTTTTTATTACATCAAAATGATCGTTGGAAAAATTAAAAACTTTTGTCAGTTGGGTTTTGCGAAATTCGGTTCCTTTGTGCCCCAAATCATCGGAGAGAGGTACTGAGAAGCGATATTTTCAGTTGTACAATTGTTCAGTATTTAGAGCTTAATTCAAATTTGGGAAATAGGTAGTAGGTCCATGAAATTTTGTAGGAACATTCCTTGATAAATTTCAAAGAGATTGTCAGTTGGGATAAGCGAAATTCGTTCCCAGTTCCGAGTTATAAACATTTTAGTACGAAAATAGCGAAAATAGATTTGTGTACAGGAAAATTAAAAAAAGGTTTGTTATAATGTTGATATGAAGGTATCAACCTCTGTTTTAATTGTGTTGCGTCTAAAGGGATTTTTGATATAATTTTTGTTATTTTAACAACTAACCAGCAAAATTTATAACACATTTTGTTTCAATATTTTTCTGAAATAAATAACTCCCCTTGTAATAAGTTTGTTATGCATTATTGATCGGGTCAGGAACGAATTTAAGTAAAACGTGAACTTTTGGTTGCTTGGGATGTTCGCTTCAAAAACAAACATATTTTAGATGGCTCTGTGATCCATATACCGATCATTTATGGTCGGCGAATTGGGGGCCATTTTCTGGCACTTATCCTTATCCAATTTGCTTGCGACTGATTGCATTTAATGCTATGTTTTGTACAAAAAGTACGTAAATAGTCTAGTTATTATTTTGAAACCTATTCTTAACCAACAAGTTCAATACAAATGGGAATCCTGTTTCATCATTTTATATTGAAAATTGGCTGGATCGGACTAAGGACTCAAAAGTTATGACAAAAATACTATTTGCTCATATACACCTGAAAGTCACCGATACCGTTAGGCGGATTAATCCGGGTTTTTCCGAAATAATTTCTGACTACACCACTGCAAGTACAATAAAATATAAGTTTTTCGTCGTTTAATTGCAGATTTGATTTTTTTTTCTAGTGATTCGATTATGCGGAGGATTCGATTATCCGGAGTGAAAAATAAATCGATACTCCGGATAATCGAGTCCGACCTGTAGATGATTTTTTCTTGAATTAGGCGCAACGTTAAGACATAACCCTCTCCCTTAAAATGGTATGTAAGCTTTGTTCGTCACCAAATTCAATTAAAGAGGCATTACTGAGTAACTCAGATGTAAATTGAAAAAGAAGAAGTTTACCAAAGCATCTGATTAATCCCTCTAGCGATAATGTTGTCTTCCTCATACATAAGAAAATGTATTTTGGCCATAACTTTTGAGCCCAATAGTCCGAACCAGCATATTTTGTAATAGGGAACAATGGAATAACGTTCTCTGACGTATGAAACTTGTTGCGAGTGAATCGGTTTAGAGTGAGTGCCTGAAAAAGAGTTAAGATCATTTTTGCTTACACACATACAGACATTCACACACACGTACACACATACATCACCTCAATACGTCGAACTGATCGTCGATCGGTATACAACACTATGAGTGTATTCGAATTGCATAAAATGCGTATTTGTTTATTCCAATATACACAGATTAACAACTTACAGCGTTTAAAATCAGATTTCGGTATATGCTTATTGACGAGCTCGGTGGTCTAGTGTCTACCGCTTCTGCCTTATAAGCAGGAGGTCGTGGGTTCAATTCCAGGCTCGTCCCTTTCCTACTTTGTATTTATATATTAGTTCTTTCTGTGTTTCACGTTATACCAAAACGATTCCTACTGTTATAACCTTCAACACAATCCAAAAACCTCCGGTGGCACCTATGAGAGGTCGTAGAGTTCTCTGCATTTTTCTTAAGTAGGAGTCAAACTAATCATCCTTCCCCTTCCTCAGCATTCGCAAGGACGTGGCCAGGACAGACCTCGACTATTGGAGTGTGCATTGCTTCCATCTAAGAGATAGTGATTAGTCCCAAATCAATATCTGTGGTAACGGATGAAAATGATACTACTCTTACACAATAGTCTTGGCTTGTACCACCTACGAATTTGTGTGAATTGCTCAATGCTAATGCTAATGCTTAAATTTTGCATCCTACTACAATGTGAAAATAACTTAAGACTTGAACCTAGTAGGCGTAATTTTCAACTATGTCCTAATAATGCTCTTGATTCATTGGACGATAAAAATAGGAAATTCATTAGGAAAAAGCCTCCCGGGATCGAAGTTTAAATCTACTTGTGTTTGCATGTGCAGCATGCGTGAAATGATATAACTGTCAGTTTTGCGTTTCTTCCGTATTTAGTGGTGTCTTCCAGACATTTTATCAGTAAATTAATGCGCTAGAGGTATTCAGCTTACTGATCAATCCCCCTAAAAGTGAGATAAAAAATATTTTTTACACTAGACAACATATAAGGTTGGATTCTTCATGAAAGTTGTAGCCAAAGTTCTCCTGAAAAACTTTGTCGAAGACACCTAGCTCGTAATTCCGGTACTTTTGGAGATTATTTACGTTTTTACGTTTTATGCTTTCATCTTTATTTCCACGTTTTTGCATGTTCTAGAAAGTTTCAGATAATAAGAAAATACGCCGTTTGGTGGCTATTGCGAAATAAAAAAGTTATAATAGTTGAATTGGATTTTTTTTGTCATTATTTGATTTTACTGCAACTTGACAACGGGCTAATTGTGGCAGTCAGTCTCATAGGCATAACAAAGTAGAAGTAATGAATTAAATTAATTACTGAACTATTAAGTTGTAAGCAAATGTAAGATATGTTCCATCAAAAAACATTTCCTACTATGCAAAACAAAATCAATCTCCCACCATGCGTCTCCATATGCTTGCATGCCTATACGTCGAACATGTTTAAAATTTGTTAACATAAAAAGCAATAAATTTCCAAAAGTAATGAAATTACGAACTGTCTTCGACAAAGTTTTCCACGAGAACTTCTGCTACAACTTTCGCAAAGACATATGTATACCTTGCATGCTGTAAATTGTAAAAATATTTTTTTCATCTCACTTTTAGGGGAATTGATCATAAGGCTGATACCTCCAATGAAGCGCATCGACTTACTGACAAAATGTCTCGAAGACGCCATTACGCTACTTCACATAATAAAGTTACTATTAAATAAACGCACTTAAAACACGATACGACCGTGCAGTGCACAATGGGGAAATCCGATTTCAAAGGTGGAAAAAATTGATAACTTTCTTCACGAACAACTTACAGAAGAGATCAAGAGCTTATTCGAAAGGGAATTTTGCAAAGAATTCAGTGAGTGCTGTTTCATGGACGTGGAACGCTTCGGTATGTAGTTGTTGAGCTCGTTTTGTCCTAATGCCCCGTATATCGCGAGTTTCCAAACTATTTGTCATTTTATCTTTAAGACATTGTTCTAAAATTGTGTTTATCTCTTCACTGTGGATCCATAGAAGGGCACTAAATATATTTTGTTTTTAAAAGTTGGTAATTTAAGGGATTTTGGGGTCAAATAAGCATCAAAGTGCATTTTATGTGCAATTTTCATGTATTCTGTAAAAATAGAAATATTTACAGATAAGTGTTGATATTATTGTCCCAAAGTGTTGAACAGATATTGGCAAATGTTTGCTGAACGAAAATTAATTAAATAAATTGTTTCACAAATGTTTTATTTGGTTATTTGTTGAGTAAAAAACGATTTTTAAAAACTTTTGAATAACACCGATGCCAAACATTTCCAAACCATACCCGATAGCACTACTAGACAAGAATAGTCATATGTTATGAGTCTTGATGTGATCAATCAATAATTTTATTATTTTTTACAGAATACATGAAAAGTTCGCGTAAAGTGCAATTTAGTACTTATTTGACCCCAAAATCCCTTAAATTTCCAATTTTTCCAACAAAATATGTATAGTGCTATATATGAATCTATAATGAAGAGGAGAACACATCTTTAGTACAATACTTGAAAGATAAAAGCACGAAAAATATGATAAACTGTGATGTATGGGACATTGGGGCAAAATGAGCTTAATAACTACATACAGAAGTGTCTCACGTCTGTGAAACATTTCTCACTGAATTTCTTGGAAAACTCCCTTTCGAATAAGCCCTTAATCTTCTATGTGTGTCGTCTGTGAAAAATGTTATCCTATTTTGAATAAAAAATTACATTAAATGAGCTGTATGACTCCTAAATCCCCTGTAATTCAATATTTTTAATGAATTATATGATTATTTGTTATTTTCATTATATCGTTGGAAAATATCGACTAAATTAACATTACTACATCATTTCCTTGCTCGAAATCATTGAGCTATATTATTTTATAGGGGAATTTGGGCAAAAAGGTAAGAAAAAAGAGTATCTCCCATCACCTCCTATCTATGACCACATCAAGACTCAAACTATGACCACGTCAAGACTCCTATCTATGACCACATCAAGACGGAAACTCGCGATATATGGGGCATTAGGGCAAAACGAGCTCAATAACTACATACCGAAGCGTTCCACGTCCATGAAACAGCACTCACTGAATTCATTGCACTAACTACTAAGTGATCGAACGCAGATTACTAAACGAATAATAACATACTTGTAAGCAACTCACTAATCATTGATACACTCACCAAAGATTTGATTCGGTTGTCGAATGTCACTCGCAGACAATATCAGCATACTGGGCTGCCTGCGCTTAAGAAACGAAGCCAGCGCTTAACAAAAATCATCCACGCCAGAATGATGGACATCAGAACTTATAATTTCTCCAAAAAATCCGCGCTCCCCCTGACTGTGCATAGCCGTTTTGGAGGTTGACCAAAACACTAAACTCCAAGCCGACAATGGCTCTGAGGATCGCTTGATAACTCTTGCAGGGAAGGTCGCCGAAATAAGTCGTCACTTCGTCAGCTCACACAATCTTGGACAGAATATCGTCAGTCCACAGTAAGCAGCCTTAATGCGCATGCTAACAACATCCATCTTACTCCCAACTTCTCCCAACGACTTATCAGAGAAGCTGGAGTTCTCAATTGACGAATTGACAATCTATATCAAAATATGAAGGCACCAGGCTTTAACTGCATCCTGAATCTCGAACTCAAATACATAAGTTTTTCGAGCACCTCTCGCGGTTCTTTAACCTTAGTAAGATGTTGGGGTCAATATGACCCAAAACGCAACTTCAAAGTAGAATAACTTTTTACCTGATAATACGATCGTTTCGAAATTTCTTGACTTTTAATATTTTGTGGAAATGAAGCATCTGACATGAAAAAAGTATTTTAAGGTGCAACAGGAACGACCCCACAAAAAAAGTTACGAATAAGATATTAGGGTCATATTGACCCAGAAATGTAAATGCTTATAAAACAGTCAAATTATAACCGAATTGCAAAGTTTATATACCGTTCGAAAGATAAACTCATCAATTTTGTGGCTATGTGGTGATATGCTGGTTCTGGAGACAATGGCAACCGGGAAACGACTTCCACGGGGACCTTGTCGGTCATATAAGGGGAACATAAAAATCGCTCCATATATGCCATTCGATCGCTAATTCTTCATAGATTCTCTTAAAACGGTAATGTATGGTCCATGAAAGGGTTTCCGACGGAAGTGGCCACTCCTGGTACATGCAAGGTGCCCCCGGGGAACCCACAGGAGGGGACATTTCCGTTTTAGCACCAAAATATGCCGTGCGGTGGCTCTTTTGTCATGATTTTCCACCAATCAGATGGTTATGCGCTTGAAATCGATAAGTGACCACATTGGCCACTCCTGGTACATGCATGGTGCCCCGGGGAATCCGCAGGAGGGGACATTTCCGTTGTAGCACCAAAATATGCCGTGCGGCGGCTCTGTCGTCATGATTTTCCACAAAATAGATGATAATGCGCTTGAAATCGATAAAAGACCACATTGGCCACTCCTGGTACATACAAGGTGCCCCCGGGGAACCCGCAGGAGGGGACATTTCCGTTTTAGCACCAAAATATGCCGTGCGGCGGCTCTTTTGTCATGATTCTCCACCAAACAGATGGTCATGCGCTTGAAATCGATAAATGGCCACATTGGCCACTCCTGGTACATGCAAGGCGCACCCGGGGAACCCGCAGGAGGGGACATTCCCGTTTTAGCACCAAAATATACCGTGCGGCGGCTCTGTCGTCATGATTTTCCACAAAATAGATGGTTATGCGCTTGAAATTGATAAAACACCATATTGGCCACTCCTGGTACATGCAAGGCGCCCCGGGGAAACCGCAGGAGGGGACATTTCCGTTTTAGCACCAAAATATGCCGTGCGGCGGCTCTTTCATCATGATTCTCCACCAAATAGATGATATTGCGCTTGAAATCGATAAAAGACCACATTGGCCACTCCTGGTACATACAAGGTGCCCCCGGGGAACCCGCAGGAGGGGACATTTTCCTTTTAGCACCAAAATATGCCGTGCGGCGTCTCTTTCGTCATGATTTTCCACAAAATAGATGATTATGCGCTTGAAATCGATAAGTGACCACATTGGCAACGCCTGGAACCAATGAGGGGCCCCCAGGGGACCCGTAGAAGTGGACATTTTCATTTTGACACCAATATAAGCCGTGCGGCGGCTCTTTTGGTGTTTTCCCATCGAACAGATAGACGTGCGCTCGAAATCGATAAGTGACCACATTGGCTACATTTGAAACCTATGAGGCTCCCTCGGAGAACACGTAGAAAATGACATTTCTATTTTTACACCAACATATGTCATGCGGCGGCTCTTTCGTCGTGATTTTCCTCCAAATAGGTGCCCTCGAAATCGATTATTGACATATTGTCCACCCTTAGAACCTATGAGGTGAGCCCGGGAGCTCGTAGAAGAGTACATTTCCATTTAACACCAAAATATGCGGTGGCTCTTTCTTTGTTATTTTCTACCAAACAGATGGTCATGTGCTTGGAGTTGATTAGTGATATTGCATGGTTATATCAAATTTCTGTGCCGCTTGCGGCAGCTCTATCTTCGTCTATCATTGTCTACCCTGGCCACAAGTCTTCAAAAAGTTGGTTATGCGCTTGAAATTGTTCTTCATTTGAAATTGAGTATACTGAGTCAAATTAAAAAATAGTTTCTGGGCTACTGTGATGATTCCTTCGAACAGCTCTCCAAGGGGAGGGGACAGGATTTTTTATTCCGCATCTCGATATTATCATTAGTCGATGGTCCCTTCAATATCGACTCATAGAAGTTTGAGGTTTTCACCGATCGCCGTGTACAATGATATGAAAACGCAACATTTTGATATAAAAAAAAATCTCTCTTTCTGTGAGACTCCTGCGGGTACCTTGTAGGTTGAAGATATTAAGTTCAGAATGAATTACCTATTTGATAAAAAAAAAACAAGAATAATCTACCTAGTGGTGATGGTGCCTTTATCGTTCGTTCAAAAGGGTTGGGAGATATATAAAAAAAAAAGTCTAATATAACACTAATAGGTAGATAGCTCTTATTTTTCATATTTGTTCATTTGCATTCTAAAACTTTCTGCTGAACGCAACTTATTGCAAGCCAATCGGATGAGCATAAGTGCCAGAAAAGTGATTTTCCCATGTAGCTGCTGAAATTAGTATTTTGGCCATAACTTCGGAGCCCATAGTCCGATCTGGCCAATTTTCAGTAGGAAACAATAGGGCAGCATTTTCGTCGAATGCTATTTACTGCGAGCAATTCGGTTGAGGAAAAGTTCCTGTGAGTTAGATTTTGTGTGCACAGACACTTTCAATGAATGCTTCACGGCACTCCACAATTACCGAAATTGGGCATGGGGGCATTTCAAGAGCATAACCAACTATTTGATGGAAAATTATAGTGAAAGAGCCGCTGCACGGCATGTCTTTAAGGGCCGATGTCCACGTAAAGTTTTTTCACGCTGCTTGCACGCCGCGTTCACGCAAGGTACCCAGTATCAAATGGAGTAATGCACACGTAAACGTGTGCACGACTACATTTGATGCCGGATACCTTGCGTGGACGCGGCGTGCACGCAGATTGAAAACACGCTACGTGGGCCCTAAGTAAGAGTAAGAGTAAGCATGGAAATGTCCTCTCCTATGAGCTCCACGGCGGTACTTCATAGGTACCAAAATGGAAGATGTGGTCACTTATTCATTTCGGTATAAAAACGGAAATGTCACCATCTACGGGTTCCCCATGGGCATCTCATTGGTTCCAAGAGTGGCCAATGTGGTCACTTATCGATTTCAAGCGCACAATCATCTATTTTGTGGAAAATCATGACGAAAGAGCCGCCGCACGACATATTTCGGTGTTAAACGGAAATGTCATCTTCTACGTGTTCTCCGAGGGGGCCTCATAGGTTTCAAATGTAGCCAATGTGGTTCAAGAGTGGCCGATGTGATCACTTATTGATTTCGAGCGAATAACCATCTCTTTGGTGGGAAAACACACCGAAGGAGTCGCCACTCGGCATATTTCGGTGTTAAAACGGAAATATCCCATTCTACGGGCTCCCTGGGGGCCCCTGGTGGACTCCAAGAGCGGCCAATGTGGTCAATTATCGATTTCAAGCGCATAATCATCTATTTTGTGGAAAATCATTACGAAAGAGCTGCCGCACGGCATATTTTGGTGTTAAAACGGAAATGTCCGCTTTTACGGATTCCCCGAGGGCACCTCATAGGCTCCAAGAGTGACCAATGTGGTCACTTATCGATTTCGAGCGCATAATCATCTATTTTGTGGAAAATCATGATGAAAGAGCCCCAGCACCGCACATTTTGGTGAGAGAACGGAAATGTCCTCTCCTACGGGTTCCCCGGGGGCACCTTGCATATACAAGGAGTGGTCAATGTGATCATTTATCGATTTCAAGCGCATGACCATCTGTTTGGTGGAAAATCATGATAAAAGAGCCGCCACACGACATATTTTGGTGTTAAAACGGAAATGTCCCCTTTTACGGGTTTCCTGAGGGCACCTCATAGGCTCCAAGAGTGGCCAATGTGGCCAATTATCGATTTCGAGCGCATAATCATCTATTTTGTGGAAAATCATGACGAATGAGCCATCGCATGGCATATTTTGGAGTTTAAACGGAAATATTCCTTTCTACGGGTTCCCCAAGGGCACCTCATAGGTTCCAAGAGTGGCCAATGTGGTCAATTATCGATTTCGAGCACATAATCATCTATTTTGTGGAAAATCATGACAAAAGAGCTATCGCACGACATATTTTGGTGATAAAACGGAAATGTCCCCTTTTACGGGTTCCATGGGGGCACCTCATAGGCTCCAAGAGTGGCCAATGCGGTCACTTAGTGATTTCGAGCGCATTATCATCTTTTTTTGTGGAAAATCATGACGACAGAGCCGCCGCACGGCAAATTTTGGTGCTAAATCGAAAATGTCCCCTCCTACGGGTTCCCCGGGGCACCTTGCATGTACCAGGAGTGGCCACTTTCGTCGGAAGCCCTCTCATGGACCATACATTACCGTTTTAAGAGAATTTATGAAGAATTAGCGATCAAATGGCATATATGGAGCGATTTTTATGTTCTTCTTATATGACCGACAAGGTCCCCGTGGAAATCGTTTCCCGGTGGCCATTGTCTCCAGAACCAGCATATCACCACATAGCCACAAAATTGATGAGTTTATCTTTCGAACGGTATATAAACTTTGCAATTCGGTTATAATTTGACTGTTTTAT
This sequence comes from Armigeres subalbatus, assembly GCF_024139115.2. Classification (NCBI taxonomy): domain Eukaryota; kingdom Metazoa; phylum Arthropoda; class Insecta; order Diptera; family Culicidae; genus Armigeres; species Armigeres subalbatus. The sequence continues at coordinate 147,416,229 of NC_085139.1, forward strand.
AAGCATTTACATTTCTGGGTCAATATGACCCCAACATCTTATTCGTAAGTTTTTTCTAATATCCGTCTCAGTTACTTTCCATCGTCCTGGAAGTTAGCCAAAGTCATCCCCATCCGGAAGCCTGGGAAGCATCCTTCCTCTCCCAAAAGTTATCGTCCCATCAGCCTTTTCTCAGGGTTGTCTAGGCTGTTAGAAAATGAAATGAATATCAGCGAAATGAATCAGCGGAAATTCACAACATCTTGCTCGAGGAACAGTTTCGTTTCCGACGCGGTCGATCAACCGTGCACCAACTGACTCGAGTTACCAACGTCCTCAGATGTTGTTTGATGAGGTGACTATGTTTGATCAGGTGTTCAAACTACAACGCTGCAATCTTCCCAGCTACCTGGTGAAAATCATCAACAACTGCCTGTCGACCAGGACATTCCAGTTCCGATGCACACGACATCACCACAGGACAATGTCCTCGAGCTTCTGCAATTTAACCTGTTCACTTTTGACATACTTACAGAAGGCGGTATCCTGACTCTGTTTGTAGATGACACCTCCATCGTCTACAAAGGTAGAGTGGTTAGAGCGGTTGTGGCAAAACTCTAACGAGCTCTGGATGCCTTAACAGAATACCTCACCATGTTCCGTCTTATGATTGTTAAATCATCCTTAATGGCACGACAGTGAAATGGGCCAATGACCTTTGACAGCAACCTTATTTTCCGTCAACAAGTTGACAAGACGGTTACGATGTGTAACGTTTTGTTGAAACTATCGTTTGATCAACCGTCAGTCGTCATTGCCCCTAAGACAAGCTTACTGTCTACAAGCAATCAATTATCCCGTTATCAAATATGGCATGCCGGTCTGAGAGAGCTGCGCCAAAACCCACCATGCCAAACTTCAACGGGTCCAAAGTAAATTCCAGAGTGCGTATGATCATGAACTCCCCATCCAGGACAAGAGCGTCTGAGGTCCACCGTCTGGCAGGGATATAAACCTTACATAAACGCTTTGGTGAGTGTGGATCAGGCTCAAATCAATAATTGTGTACATAGTAGCTAGGTTAAGGATCGTACACTTATTACGGAAGTAATTATTTATTTATATGATGTGTAAGAAAACGACAAACCCTCTTCCCTCCTAAGTACTTACGTAATATGTGTACTAGATAAACTTATTAAAATTATATTTAAATTATCATTGATATTCAAACAAGTTGAAGGGCCGAGTGGCCAACCACTTAGAATGTAATCAACAAAACTCGAAAAATGACTGAATTTAAGTTAAAAAGACAAAAAAACCCTAAATAAAAATCTGAGTAAAGCGGCCTCATTGCGGTTGGTGATATTTATACAATAATTCTTTTATAAAGCCTGTCCACTTTAAATTTCGGACACCCATCTCCAAACGCGATTTTTAAACATTTTTACCAACCACTGAGATGTTTTATTTACATGACAGCCCAATCTCTTCGCTTTACTGCTGCTTTCAGCATGTCTTGGTTCTTGTTCAAATTGATGAAACAGTGACAAATCAATTGAACATTATCTAACTGTCCGAAGTTTAGCGTGGACAGGCTTTAGGATTGAATGATTTTTTTTATCTATTGCGTTTATTTGACAAGCTCAGGCGTGTATAACACTTAACGGAGCCGAGACTTTTTATGATATTTACAAACTATATCATTATTATCAACAGTTAGTAAGGGGAAGGGCATATCCCAAGATACTCTTGGCTACTCAAGGTTAGATTACGTAATTTCAGGACGGACTATTGGTTGTGATTTTGGTTTGAGGTATTTCAGCTGCTCATCCGGGTATTTGACGTCAGAATGGTGTGGCGTAGCATCGTGCTCGAATTATGGTTCGTCAGGGAGCATCTTCCGGATGCCCAGAGCTTCATGGTACATGAAACGACAAGACAGAGACAAGAAAAAAGTCGAGTCAAGTACGAGACACTGAAGACGACCTTACTGTTGCGGTCAAAATACGTATCTGTCAAGGTACAATTAAGTGGTGGAATTAAATGGGATTGTACAAACTCGTCTTATGACAAGTGAAGATATTCCACTAAGCTCAAGATAATTTTCTAAAGAAAAAAAAAAAATAGGGAGAAAAAAAAAGGAGAATTATACTTTGATGTCAGATGAGCAAAGAAAGGCATAGATAGCCTGCATATAGTCCTTATCGAGATCCTTCAAAACACTAGGATTTAATGATGGACCACTACTAAGACCGAAGTCTGAAATAGAATCCTGTAGGGAGCACAAAATTACGTTTACCTCATTGCAGCAGTAGGGGTCGTCTTTTATTTAAATAGAGTAGCAGCCGAAACGTTGCATTCAAAGATGAAAACGAACATAAATGAGCGTTTCAAAGTTCGTGCACCATGAAATAATTATGATCACAATGAGCCATTTACTAGCATGTGCCGTATATTTAACAACTGCTCCAGTGGGTTCGATTTTCATTTATCCCGTAACACTCTCCGTAAGAACTTTTCTCAACTTTAATCAACAACCAGTAGTAGCTAGGCCTAAATATAAGCATATTGTAGAATTTAGTTTTAAGTAGATTGTATCATTTGGAATTGTAATCTGTTGATGCATAGAAAAGATGAGGAGGTTTTGCGCCCGCTTAAGTGAGAGCTAATGAATTTCTAATTGTTCAACTCAAGCAGGCTTTTCCCTGCTTCCAATAAGGAAATACCTAAATAAATAAAGAAAGAGATGACATTGAGTCAGTGATAAAAATAAAGTTGGAATGTTATCATTGCAAATGCACCCATTAATGCAAACTTAATACAGGAGATAATATATTTACATTATACTTGATGTCCCACCATTTCAACGTTCCTTTAAAACATCTCCATTTTTCATAAATTTGCGAAATGCCGATTTTCCGATATCCACTCTACCATTCTTCCATGAGCTAACAGAAGAAGAACAAATGAAAACCCCGGTATCTCTACTCAACGATGAGCTCTGTTAACTTGATACGTAGGACTCGGAAAGTTGTTTTCTAAACTCTTCGCTGCTGTTTCCAGCTGGTAGTGATTTTAATCAAAATAAATAGTCTGCACTGTTGATTTATTGTACTTATTGCTGATTTTTGTGTGTATATTTCTCATTGTTCAAATTCCATGGTGGTTGCTATGAAAGACGATACTGAATCGCCTTAAACTATTTTTTTTCGAATTGCTCGTTAACAAGTCTCGTTCAGTTGACAACAGAAAGCAAACCTGTGTGCAAAGGACTACATTCCATACTCCCGCCGGTTTTTACTATAAGTTGTGAAAGAACGTTCCTCTCGATCAATAAAGCTAAATATTAATAAATTTATAGGACCGATGATTATTTCGTTTTAATAATGATTTGTAAAGTTGTATAGTTGTTGGGTGGCAGCCAATCAACGCAAGGATGTGCAAGCTGAGGATAAAAGGCCGTTTCTTCAACTATAGCATCATCAACGTGCACTGCCCACACGAAGGGAGATCCGACGACGAGAAAGAAGCGTTCTATGCGCAGCTGGAGCAGACATACGATGGATGCCCACTGCGGGACGTCAAAATCGTCATCGGTGACATGAACGCTCAGGTAGGAAGGGAGGAAATGTATAGACCGGTCATCGGACCGGATAGTCTGCATACCGTATCGAACGACAACGGCCAACGATGCATAAACTTTGCAGCCTCCCGCGGAATGGTAGTCCGAAGCACTTTCTTCCCCCGTAAGAATATCCACAAGGCCACATGGAAATCACCTAATCAAGTAACGGAAAACCAAATCGACCACGTTCTAATCGACGGTAAATTCTTCTCCGACATCACGAACGTACGCACTTACCGCAGTGCGAATATTGAATCCGACCACTACCTCGTCGCAGTATGTCTGCGCTCAAAACTCTCGACGGTGATCAACACGCGTCGGAGTCGTCCGCCGCGGCTTAACATTGGGCGGCTACAAGACGGTAGACTAGCCCAAGACTACGCGCAGCAGCTGGAAGTGGCACTCCCAACGGAAGAGCAGCTAGGCGCAGCATCTCTTGAAGATGGCTGGAGAGATATTCGGAACCACCGCAACCGCTGCACTAGGCACGGTGGCTCCGGATCAGAGAAACGACTGGTATGGCGGCGAATGTGAGCAGTTAGTTGAGGAGAAGAATGCAGCATGGGCGAGATTGCTGCAACACCGCACGAGGGCGAACGAGGCACGATACAAACGGGCGCGGAACAGACAAAACTCGATTTTCCGGAGGAAAAAGCGTCAGCAGGAAGATCGAGACCGTGAAGAGACGGAGGAACTGTACCGCGCTAATAACGCACGAAAGTTCTATGAGAAGTTGAACCGTTCACGTAAGGGCCACGTGCCACAGCCCGATATGTGTAAGGACATAAACGGAAACCTTCTTACGAACGAGCGTGAGGTGATCCAAAGGTGGCGGCAGCACTACGAAGAGCACCTGAATGGCGATATGGCAGACAACGGTGGCGGTATGGTAACGAACCTAGGAGCACGCGCGCAGGACATGCGACTTCCGGCTCCGAATCTCCAAGAAATCCAGGAGGAGATCGGCCGGCTGAAAAACAACAAAGCCCCTGGAGTTGACCAACTACCAGGAGAGCTGTTTAAACACGGTGGTGAAGCACTGGCTAGAGCGCTGCACTGGATGATTACCAAGGTTTGGGAGGATGAGGTTCTGCCGCAGGAGTGGATGGAAGGTGTCGTGGGCGATAAGCTGGATTGTAGCAACTACCGCGCAATCACATTGCTGAACGCCGCCTACAAGGTACTCTCCCAAATTTTATGCCGTCGACTAACACCAATTGCAAGAGAGTTCGTGGGGCAGTACCAGGCGGGATTTATGGGTGAACGCTCTACCACAGACCAGGTGTTCGCCATACGTCAGGTATTGCAGAAATGCCGCGAATACAACGTGCCCACACATCATCTATTTATCGACTTCAAAGCCGCATATGATACAATCGATCGGGACCAGCTATGGCAGCTAATGCACGAAAACGGATTTCCGGATAAACTGATACGGTTGATCAAGGCGACGATGGATCGGGTGATGTGCGTAGTTCGAGTTTCAGGGCATTCTCGAGTCCCTTCGAAACCCGTAGAGGGTTACGGCAAGGTGATGGTCTTTCGTGTCTGCTATTCAACATCGCTTTGGAGGGAGTAATACGAAGGGCAGGGATTGACACGAGTGGTACGATTTTCACGAAGTCCGTCCAGTTATTTGGTTTCGCCGACGACATTGATATCATGGCACGTAACTTTGAGAGGATGGAGGAAGCCTACATCAGACTTAAAAGCGAAGCTAAACGGATTGGACTAGTCATCAACACGTCGAAGACGAAGTACATGATAGGAAGAGGCTCAAGAGAGGTCAATGTGAGCCACCCACCACGAGTTTGTATCGGTGGTGACGAAATCGAGGTGGTTGAAGAATTCGTGTACTTGGGCTCACTGGTGACCGCCGATAACGATACCAGCAGAGAAATTCGGAGACGCATAGTGGCTGGAAATCGTACGTACTTTGGACTCCGCAAGACGCTTCGATCGAATAGAGTTCGCCGCCGTACCAAACTGACTATCTACAAAACGCTTATAAGACCGGTAGTTCTCTACGGACACGAGACCTGGACGATGCTCGTGGAGGACCAACGCGCACTGGGAGTTTTCGAAAGGAAAGTGTTGCGTACCATCTATGGTGGGTTGCAGATGGCGGACGGTACGTGGAGGAGGCGAATGAACCACGAGTTGCATCAGCTGTTGGGAGAACCATCCATCGTTCACACCGCGAAAATCGGAAGACTGCGGTGGGCCGGGCACGTAGCCAGAATGTCGGACAGTAATCCGGTGAAAATGGTTCTCGACAACGATCCGACGGGAACAAGAAGGCGAGGTGCACAGCGGGCAAGGTGGATCGATCAGGTGGAGGACGACTTGCGGACCCTCCGCAGACTGCGTGGTTGGCGAAGTGAGCCATGAACCGAGCTGAATGGAGAAGTCTTTTATGTGCAGCACAGGTCACTCCGGCCTTAGTCTGATGATAAATAAAATAAAGTTGTATATGGCAAGTATTGTTTAAACAATCAAAACTTTTATCTCAGTATGCTAAAAACCAATATGCAAATGATATGGGCAGTTTTTGAAATATTATGGAGCTTCACAAATTTAGTTAAAGTGGCTATATTAATTAATTTCTAATATGCCAGGTGCCTCTTCAATTTCAATTACTTTTGCGTGTTTGATGTAGACGAAGGGTTCAATACATGTGCTCCATTGATATCAGCCGAGATATAAAAGTGTTTGGAAAGTGATGGTCACAATTTGTAACCAGTAAATTACAACTCAGTAATAAATTTCCTTCGACGAAGATCTTTCCCAAACGCCTTGACTGGTCTACCATTTGAACTCATTCTATTGTACGTAAAATGCATGATTCGCCGAAAAAAAAGATTTATCACTCTTACAAATTTTCCAACGGCGCTTCCAGGAAAGTTTTCTTCTTTCAGCTTTTATACTATCATCAACATTACGTTGATTTCTATCTCTGTGCTGGATATTTTTCCGATACACATAGATATAACATCATGTGTGGCACCCGATCATGCATCTCCTCTGTTAAAGCTTTTCCGCAACAACTTTATTTTAATCTTTCGCAACCATCGTTCTGTGGCGGTTTATTCAATGGCCAGGCCCAGCTTCAGTTTCAGTAAAAATATATGTTTTACTGCCTTGTAAATGTCTCAATCCATATTAAACAAATCTTGAGTATCACTCAAACGTAAAACATATGTTGCCTGAATGCATGATTGTTGACGTCCAAACAAGAAATTCAAGCATAATCATATTTTTTTAAATACTTCAGCCACCCCAGTATTTCACTAATACCCTGCTGCCTGCAGTGAAACTGCGATGAGCCTGCCAAGATTATATGGCTTCCCTTTCAAGGAGTATTTCCATTTTCCTTTGTGCGGACGTTGCGACGACGTCTTCGGACACTGGCCATTCAGCGAAACTGTGAAAATTTATGCGAATTTAATTTGGTCGGATATTTCGCCACCATATCCCGTTTTGGCTGGCATTGGAACTTTGGCACACACGTAGTTTGTCAAAAGAGCAGCGATCACCGTTGATAGGCAATTCATTTTCTGGATTTTTCCTTTTAGTTCATTCTTTTACTTGAGCGCTGATGGGCGCCACGAAATGACACTCCGAGCCTAATAAATTCTCTTTTGGCAAATTGAAGCCACGAAACGGAATCCAGGTCTATCGAGATGAAAACATTTGCTGATTTGATAATTTACTTTGTTAAATTGGATGTATCAGAATTATGAGTTATGTTTTCCGTATAAATATAAATGCTGATTTATGTTTGTAAGCATCATGTCATGAAAGCCAGCAATGCTGCTTACCATAAGTAGATAGATTTCTTTATTAGTTTCAAGATAAACTCACGACTAATACAACGCTTTTCTTTCTGTAGACTTACATGTGCCTACATTTTCATGAATAAAAATCACCTATACTAAAAAATAATGCCACTCTACATCTAATTTAGCGTTAGGATTAGGTTATTTACAAAAAGGCATTCTCCTAAAGAACAAACTAATTTGTACCACATTCAAGTAAATGCTAAACTCTCAAGTAAGTGTGGGTTAGGGACAAAAGCACAATAGAAAAAAATTAATAAATCCACTCAGCGGTGAAAGGCATCATCGATCGTTCAAAAGGGTTGATTAACATATAAAAGTTTAGAATAACACTATAAATAGGTGAATAAGATTTATTTTTCACATTTGTTGTCGTTTAACATTATATCAAGTTATAAATCTCGTAATCTAAACAGACTCTAAGCATCATTACTTTCATCATATTTTAGAAAACCAAGAATATTTAAACGTATGTAAAAAGTATTTTTTGAAAAACTACATGCTATTTTAATTAAGGGATATTCACTTCACAGCGCAAGCAGCTGCGTATCTGATTATTGAAATGGTTCATACACAATCTAAAGGGACATATTTCAAATCGCACCATCATCGGATGATAGTAAAAGAGTAGAAAATTAGATTACCTGACAACTTTCCCTTAAAACTACAAATGCGCTTTATTGATGAAATTTATTAGATTTAACAATAATTTAAACTATGGACAAAATTAGCTTAAATCCTATTCACGGTTGCGTATGAGGAGCTAGTTATAGATAGAAATGGGTTACGCCACGGCGACTTCATACTAAGTCTTTGAATTGCTCAGATTAAAGCAGAACTCGTCATTTCCTGACTCATACTCCAATTTGTTTAAAGTTGACTATGAATCCCTTTCATCGATATCCGAATACTCCTATAAACGGTTATAAAATTCCACTGTCTAAGCTACCAATTTTTGTATTCTAATGAATTTGCGGCTGGAATATTATTTCAAAGCTTAAATTACGTCCAAGGAATTTGAATTCAACAAGAGTTATGAATAATATTAATTGAAAAATTTAAGATAAATAAGCGCAATTGGAAAACGCTCACTTACATGAACATTGAAGTTGTTCTGCTCCTCCTGTAATGTAATATTGTAATAATTGTAATAATGTAATAATAATAATGTAATAATAATAATGTAATAATAATTGTAATAATGTAATTGTAATAATGTAATGTAATATTCGTGTTAAGGACTTAAGGAAATCATCAATCTGTATTTTTAGCATTAACATTAGCATTAGCATTGTTACGGTATAATTCGTAGATTGGACACTAGTGATACTCATGTTTTACTTTTGAGATCCTTATCTAGAATGCTATCAGAAATCAAGAAGGGGAGTGGTCCTTGATTCCAGCCTTAAACAAAAATAACAAAAGCATGAGGATTACTACTCCTGGCCACGCCCATCTTCACCGTAACTAGGGGAAGGAAGTGTTGATGTGGTACTTACTTAACGAGAGGCCACCGACTTAGCGACACCCTCACAAATACCACGGAGTTGGATGATGAGGAAGGTATTCGTTGGGCCAGGATTTGCCTGTAGCTGGCAATGTAACCGTGGTAGATCTTACCCCGTAACACACCACGTAAAGGTGTCTACCCAGCGTTACGGGTCAGAAATCATCAATTCTGTATTTCTGTAGGTTCCCGCGGGAAATTCAATTGCGAACAATTGCGGACAAAACGGATGTGAAGAACGTCATCATAAACTTCTTCATCCTGGGAATCCACAGTCAGCTAAACCGATCGATCCTATGAAAACCACGAGCACAGTCACTGTTCATCGTCAGCTCAAGCAGGCGGTTTTGTTCCGGATTGTGCCGGTACCTCTACATGGAAACGGCAAAACAGTTCGGACGTTTGCCTTTCTCGATGACGGTTCTTCCAGGACGTTTTTGGAATTGAAGATTGCTGAGGAACTTGGAGTTACCGGTGACGTACACCCGCTCTGTTTGCAGTGGACAAGCGGTATCGAACGTGTGGAGAGCGAATCTCAGCTTATCAAGTTGCAGATTTCGGAAGAACCAAATTATTCGCGGCTCGAATTGAAAGAAGTACACACCGTCAAAAATCTCAATCTTCCAGTACAATCGCTGAATTTCAGCGAACTTTGCAAACAGTTCCCGCACCTTCAAGGTCTTCCAATCCGTAGTTACGCCAACGCTGTTCCCACAGTTTCAGTAGGTTTGGACAATTCGTTCGTCATGGCGACACGAAAAAGCAGGGAAGGAGCCAAAGTAAACTCCATCGCTGTTAAAACCAGGCTGGGATGGGCGGTGTACGGAACAACGTCTGCTGCAAACGTACCGTCGACACATCAGCTGTTTCATATATCCGCACGTTCGCCCGATCAAAAGCTGCATGAACTAGTAAAGGAGTTTTTCTCGATGGAAAGTGTTGGTGCTGCAGCCTCTGCTATTGAAAGTGAGGATGACAAACGTGCCAAGCGAATTTTGGAAGCCACTACTGTGCGAACACCATCTGGAAGGTTCCAGACAGGCTTGCTGTGGAAATATGACTGTGTTAATTTTCCAAACAGCAGACCAATGGCGGAAAATCGATTTCGCTGCCTTGAACGACGTTTAGCAAAGAAACCGGAGCTACATGACAACGTGAGAACCCAGATCATCGAGTACCAGGCTAAAGGGTATGCTCATATGGCAAATTCAGTGGAGTAGGCCAGCTTTGATCCAAAACGGACTTGGTTCCTGCCATTGAGCGTCGTAACGAACCCGAGGAAGCCAAACAAGGTGCGGTTGGTGGGGGATGCAGCGGCTAAGGTCCAAGGCCAATCATTCAACTCTGTTCTTCTTGCTGGCCCGGATCTTCTCGCATCTTTTCCCGCAGTCTTAAGCTCGTTTTGTCAATTTGAGGTAGCGATCAGCGCCGATATATGCGAAATGTTTCATCAGATCCTTATCCGACCAGAAGACCGTTCCGCTCAATTGTTTTTATGGCGCGACGTACAGCGTACATTCAGAAGAAGAAGCCATTGAGCTGGCAGAGCAAGTCTAACTGATACACTCCAAGGCGGGGTTCACCATTAGAAACTGGCTGTCCAATTCGTTCGAAGTCCTAACACGAATCGGGGAGCAACAAACGGAATCTCCGAAGAAAAAGTTAATCGACAGGTCGGCTGCCTATGAACGTGTTCTTGGTATGACGTGGAGGCCAGACCTAGATGTGTTCGTCTTCCAAGGCGTATTCAAGGACGAGGTACAGAAGCTTCTACATGATGGTGCTGTTCCAACGAAGAGAGAAGTTCTGCGCGTCGTAATGAGTATCTTCGATCCCATTGGGCTGGTTGCCGTTTTTGTTGTTCACGGAAAAGTGCTCGTGCAGCATATTTGGCGTTCGGGAATTGGCTGGGACGTGCATATTCCAGATGAACTGGTCGAGCAATGGGTACGCTGGACCAAGCTGTTGAAGCAAATAGAACACATTGACGTTCCACGATGTTACTTTCCGGGCTATTCTACTGAGGACTACCGCTCAGTGGAGTTGCACATTTTCGTCGACGCTTCCGAAGAAGCCTACGCGGCGGTAGCGTATTTTAGAATCGTGGAAGGAACGAAAGTTCGTTGCTCTCTGGTGTCGGCGAAAACGAAGGTAGCGCTTTTAAAGCTCCTGTCCATTCCCAGGTTAGAATTATCAGCAGCCGTTCTTGGAGCCAGGCTGTCGAAATCCGTAGTGGAGAACCACACACTTCTCATCAATCGCAAAGTGTTTTGGAGTGATTCTTGTACGTTCCTTTCTTGGTTGCGGTCGGACCCTCGCAAGTATCGACAATTCGTTGCCTTCAGGCTGACGGAAATCCACGATCTAACACAGGTTGATGAGTGGCGCTGGGTACCATCCCGTCCAAACGTTGCCGACGAAGCCACCAAATGGGGCAAAGGACCGAATATCGCCTCCGACAGTCGGGGGTTCCAAGCTCCAGAGTTCCTGTACCAAAATCCCGAAAAGTGACCCAAGCAATCACCGAAGGCGTCACCAATCACCAAGGCGTCCTCGGAGATGAACTGGTGCAGTTTGGAAGATTCTCAAAATGGGAACGTCTCATTCGTGCGGTGACCTACGTTCACCGATTCATCAACAACCTCCGCTGTAGAATTGAGAAGCAAGCACCAGATATAATGGAGTGGCTAAACCGGGACGAAATGCTCAAAGCTGAGTCCACTATTTTCAAGCAGATCCAAGCAGAATCCTACGGAGATGAGCTCCCTATCCTCAAGAAAAATCGAAAGCTGACCGCTGGAGAACAGTTGAAAATCGAGAAGGCTAGCAGGATGTACAAACTTTCCCCTTTTTTGGACGAACAGGAAGTCATACGGGTGGATGGTCGAATTTCAAGCGCACAGCAGGTTTCGTTCGACTTCAAGTTTCCTGTGATCCTGCCTAAAGGACACGGTGGAACTAAGCTCATCGTTGACTGGTATCATCGCCAATTCAAACACTGCAACGGCGAAACTGCGGTGAATGAAATGCGCCAAAAGTATCACATTTCGGAGTTAAGAGTTGCGCTCAAACAAGCTGGAAAGCAGTGTCAGTGGTGTAAAATCTACAAAGCAATTCCCAATGTCCCGAGAATGGCTCCATTGCCGCAGGCTAGAACGGTGTCCCACGTTCGACCGTTCACCTACGTTGGCGTGGGCTACTTCGGGCCGATGTTGATCAAGCAGGGACGCAGCGGGGTGAAGCAATGGGTTGCACTATTCACCTGCCTGACCATTCGAGCGGTGCATCTGGAGGTGGTTCATAGTCTGACGACTGAGTCCTGTAAGATGGCGGTTAGGTAATTCATCGCACGGAGGGGGGCTCCAAGGGAGGTCTTCAGCGATCGGGGAACAAACTTCGTGGGAGCAAGCCGTGATCTGAAGGAAGAGCCGAAGAAAATCAATGACAACCTCGCCAGCACGTTCACCAATACGGACACGCAGTGGCGTTTTAATCCTCCATCGACGCCCCATCCTCCGGGTCTTGGGAACGCATGGTTCGGTCGGTCAAAAGCGCGCTGGCATCAATTTTCACCGGAGGCAAGCCGGACGATAAAACTCTTCGTACGTTTCTGATCGAGGCTGAGTCGATAGTGAACTCGAGGCCACTAACTTATTTGCCAATCGATTCCGAAGAACAAAAAGCACTTACCCCTAATTGCTTTCTAATGCTGAGTACAAGCGGAGTAAATCAGCCGGCTGGAGAACGGCAGGTACGACAGGGTTACTCGATCGGCCAGAAATAGGAGACCACCGTAGACGATAAACGTAACGAACGAATGTCATGCGCTATCAATTGATTGTATTTTCTATCTACCTATATACGTACACATATCAAAGGCAGTTGGATCAAATTGAGTCTTAAAGCTAGAACAATATTTTTCTTAAATCTAGTTAATTAAATTCTAAAGCTAATTGTTGATCCTAAGTAAAATAGTTGGACGGTTAACACTGAACACACTAAAAATTGGACTAGAAATGTAAGTTAAAGTGATGAAATTATACATTGAATTCTGAATAATAATTTAATAAATTTGCAGCTAAAAAGCTGACTCATGCAACATGCCGTCCGTAAGACGTCCGAAAACTTTCAGTTGTTGCTCCATCCAACACGTGCCATCCGGCTATTCTACATGCAGAATCGATCGGATCGATGTGCTTCGATTTACTTGGTTTGTTCAATACTAGTTTTAAAATTGACTGAAATTAACGATATTGGGGCTCACTACCTTCTCCGATCGACTTTGAATGCGAATTTGTTGGATGATGCGTTTCACATCGGAAGAGTAATTTATTTTTTTCAACTTTTTTTCATTTGATGGCTGATGGTAACTATGTCAACTGCATCCGTAGAACGCAGAAGGGCGAGATGGTCCGCGTATAAAAAGTGGACAAAAGAGGTGGAGCCGGTTCAGGTAAGAGCCCTATGCCCAGTGGAGGTAATCCAATACCGCTGCCTGGACGAAATCACCGAAACCAGTGAGCTGGTAGCTGCACTGGGAGATCAGTGTGGCGTTGAAATTCAGGATGCCGTGGTTCGGTTATGGAAAGGTTATGCCGGAACCCAAGTTGCCTCATTCTAGGTACCTCTGCCTAACGCCAAGAAGGTACTGGATAAGGCAAAGCTGAAGGTGGGTTGGTCGGTATACTCGGTGAGCGCAAACCAATAACCTCAGGCCTGCTTCAAGTGCTTTGATTACGGACATAAATCATATGACTGCAAAGGTCCTGATCGGAGTTGGCTTGGTGTCTAACGAGAAGGTCACAAAGCTCACACCTGCCAGGTAGCACCGAGGTGTTTGATCAATGTTCCTGGCACAGTCACCAAACACCCATCCAGTGGGCAGGTCTATCCGGCCTCCAAACGGGCTCGGTCATGCAAGTAGCTCAGCTAAATCTCAACATAGCAGTTGGGTTACGGATTAGTCCGAAATAGTGACCATCTGGACTTGCGGGAAGTACCCCATCCAGGAGATAGTGTCATCTCCTGATGATGAGGGTTTTGTTATAGCAAAGTAAAAAGGGATTTTACTTTTATTGCTGCTACTGTCCTCCTAGATGGAGCAAAGAGCAGTATACTTGGGTATAAGATTATGTTGTAGAGAGACTAACTGGTCTTAAACCCTTAGCTGTAGCAGGTGATTTCAACGCGTGGGTAGTGGATTAGGCCTATCGGTTCACTAACGCTAGTGGTCATATCCTGAGTCTGTAGCAATATTGAACGTAGTCCTGCTGAACGAGGGCCAAGCGTCAACGTCCAGAGTACCGAATGGCGAGTCATGCATCAATGTGACCTTCTGCAGCGCGGGATGGACGGTGAAGTCTGCTAGTAACCATCAGGAAATTTGTTTTAGGGTCAGCTTCACTGTCTATGATCCTATCCTATTTATATGGGACAATTATGCAAATGTGGACAGTAAACCCAGAACCGAACCACAAGGCGGGTCAGTAAAGCTAATCTAGGATGGCGTACCTCGCAGTTCGACTTAAAACAGCTGAAGGAATCACTACGGTGGGAATATCGGACTCTAGGCTTTAGTGGTGATGAGCTATCTTATGTCCTAACACGAGCATGTGACGTAACAATGCCCAGGATGATTATACCAATCGGCAACCGCAAACCGGTGCAATGGTGGACGAACACGATATCAATAGCTGATCTTCGCAGAACCTGTCTTAGAGCTAAAAGAAGTTTGCGACGTGCTAGAACCGAAGTGGACAGGCTAGAAAGACGACGGGTGTTCCAAACAGCAAACAAAGCTTTGAAGATCTGTGTAGGATGGTCAATAATACTCCATGGGAAGATGTATACAGGATAGTGATGGCTAGGCAGCACACCTCCTGAGAAATCCCGGAGATGTTAGCCAGCCCGATCTGCACAAGTCAAACAAAAATAGCTGCTGCAACTTGTTTGTGACTAAATCAGGAGACATGCGAGTTGCAGTAACTTAAGTGGAACATGTGTGCTGTTATGAAGGATCGTTGAAGGTTTGTTCCCGAAGCATGACTCATCGGACTGGCCCACCACACCGTACGAGTCAGTGAACGTGGTACCGCTAGTGACTACGGATGAGCTTATCGCCGATACAAGAAAACTTAAGTAAATAAGGCACCAGGTCCGGATTGTATTGCCAACCTGGTTCTTAAGCACGTGAGTCCAGATATGTTCATATGCCTCCAGATATGCCTCCAACGTTGCCTGGACGAAGGAAACCTCCCAGATCGTTGGATACGGCAGAAGTTGATGCTATTGCCTAAGCCTGGGAAATCGCCGGGAGAGCCTTCGGCTTACAGACCAGTTTACCTACTCGACACAACTGGTAAGTTGTTAGAGATAGTGATCCTGAATAGATTGACGGACTATACGGAGTGTGCTGGTGGCTTATCAAGTAACCAGTATAGGTTCCGCAAAGGCCGTTCTACCATCGAAGCAATTCGGTCGGTAATGGAAATGGCTAAGATAGCGCGTGGTTGAAATAGGAGAGGTATTAGGTACTGCCCATCGATTACACTAGTGGTAAAAATTGCATTTAATAACGCTAGCTGGGCAGCTTTAGCTGATTGCCTGAATCGTTTGAGCGTCTCGGATTATCTGTGCAGGATTCTGAACAGCTATTTTCAGAACATGATATTGTTAGTCAACACCGACGCTAGTCAGCAGTCAATTGAAGTGTCAACAGGTGTTCCACAGGGTCCGTTCCTCGGACCGGTTTTGTGGAATATCATGTATGACGGAGTATTACGCTCAAATCTCCCGGCCGGTGTGAAGATAGAAGGCTTTGCGGATGATGTGATGCTAGAGGTGATCAGGCTTGTAAAATGTCATCTGCATGTCATTTGACTAATTTACTCATAACTTTCTTTAGAAGCAAAATTTCTTCCATAATTTTGAATGTACTCATAACGTTTGAGTAGGGTTATATTTTTGTCCAAGGGTACATTGCTCTAAGTATAACATCAAAGGCTGGAGAGTGAAAACTCTCCAAAATGTCACGTGTCATTTGACATAATGTCATTTGAATGACATTTTGCCTCCCACGCCCCAGATTACATATTTACAGCAAAGTCTCGTTAGACAAAGTTGTAGGCCCATTTAACCGCTATAAGTTCGTCATACAACATGAATGGATAGCTACCTTCTGAAACAAGTTCTGGGAAAATTATACAAACGAATGCAAATGACATTTTACAACACTGGAGGTGATAGTCGACACTCTCGACGAAGTTGAATTGAAATCTTCATACGCGATTAACAGAGTCGAAGAATGGATCAACTCAAGGAGGTTGTCGTTAGCACATCACAAGACTTAGGTTGTTGTGGTGCATAACCACCATGGGTTGCAGCAAGCGAGGATAAACGTAAGGACCAGCACAGTTAACTCCGTGAGGTCATAAAAGCATGGTCCGGGTACCAGCACTAGAGGCCGGGTACAATGTTAATAAACTAATCAGGGTACACCGGCTGATGTGTCTGCGGGTTGCAAGCGCATACCGCACCATATCTTATGAGTCGGTGTGCATCATTGCTGGGATGATGCTGATAGACATACTTCTGGAGGAAGATGTGAAGTGCTTCAACGACAGGAACTTGGTGCAAGTGCGACGTGTCAAGAGAGCAGCTTCATTGCTCAAATGGTAAAGAGCATGGGATACTGCAGTCATTCGATACTGCATAAATTCGTTGGACCCACAGACTGATTCCGGAGGCGTCGATTTTTTTATATAAGAGTGGTCTACCTTAATAAAGTTCTTTGCGCATGATCCACTTAGTTGAATTTCTGTCATTTTTAATTTTTCAGCTTTGCTGCGTCGATGACAGTCATGACAGTTGTGCGTTGCTTCCGTATCGAATGGTGTGCCCTTGAAAACGCGAGTACATACTTTGAAAATTGGATTCCGTCAAAAGTGACCTTAAGGCTCCCCCAGACCTAAACTAGCCGCTTCGATTCTATTATTGGGTCGCTGTAGGTAATGTTCCATTCATGCTTCCATACAAACTACGACAGAATCGCATTCACCATTGGTATGGAAGCGGAATGGAACATTGCCTGCAGCGACCCAACCATAGGATCGCGGCGACTAGTTGTCTCCGTCGCGGCGATGAAATTGCTTAGGTCTGGGGGAGTCTTTATCCCGTTGATATTCAAACCACAGGCATAGCACGGCTGAGCTTTGTTCTGGAGATGGCTTCTGACATGGAACAGCTGTTCCAGGGCTCATGTGCCTCTAGAAGTATTGCTTGCCAACACGTAATAATTTTGAACACGGTCAACCACAACTTCGGGAAATTAGGCCCGGTGTGTCATCGGGGCCTCAAACTTGGGAGCGTACTTCTAGACCAACATTTGAAAAGGGCGTACCATCCAAAATTTATTCCTTCTGGTTCTTTGTCCACACATATAGACACACTTGTATCTTCATAGGTTACGAAATCACACGCTAAAGGAACTCCATTTTCGTCACCAGCAGGTTCACCTGATTTTTTTTTCGCTGATTCTATTTCATTGGAAACGTTGCCATAATAAATACATAAATAAATAACAGACAATTGGTAAAAAAATGCGACCAGTAACAATTGCAGCTCACTTCGATCCCCCGAGATCCCCACACTCAAAATAATTGTCACTTAGTTGATAAATATTTCATTACTCTATTTTTGGTCCCGTCCACCTCTAGTGGACGGGAATTCTTATCACTCACACGGATATTGCGCAGAACTATAATTTCAATTCACTTAAAATCTATGTGTTTGTTGATATTTCAATTCACTTAAATTTAATTACATTTTTTAGTGAATTGAAAGCAGTGAGTACCATCACTTACAAATCATTTAACTTCTACAAACGAAACTAGATGGAAAATATCCGCATATGTTTTCATGTAACTCTTAAGTGAAAATTATTTTGAGTGCACGAAATAACCGTTATACTTTATTTAGGTAAATGTGTTCGAAAAAGATTTCAAATTTTCTGGGAAAATATCGGAAAACATAATTTTTTCATAACCCTTGCACCCTTGCATTAGTTGTAGTGAGGCGTGCATCTAACAGTGAATCCCATGAGAAACTAGTGGGATTCACTATAATAGAAAAATAAGTTAACAGTACCACTATTACTTGTCAAATGTCCCATATAATGGAGGAAAGCGATTTCTAGAAGAAACTGTATTTAAAAGAATCAACAATATTTTTCCCGAAAAGTAGAGAAAAACTACCACCAAACTTTCATGGGCTGAAAAAGTCTCCATTACTAGATCTCAGATTAAGAAAAATTTCCGATAATAAAATCCATTTCGCTCGAAAATTTTGCTTGGATAGAATAGTAAAAAACAAGAATAATTGTGCACAATTGGGTTGTTTAGGGGTATATATGTTTTTACATATTCTGAATCTGCATTAAAAACTAAGCCTAACCCCAATTTTTAAGAATTTTTGGAGCCCCGGAACTATTTTTAATTTGCATTTCAAATTTATATGGGACTAAAAATTTGTTCTTATGCTGCATGGGCTAACTGTCATTCTATGAATGTTAGTGTCATTCTATCGATTAAAATGGCTTATTGTTTGCTGTATAGAAATGTAAATAAAAGGTTTACAAACAAAATAAAAATATGTTGGAGATCAGAAAAGCATGCTCTTTATGTTAAACTATAAAAAACCTCATATTTTTCTTTGCTAAACAACCCAATTATTATAGTTTTTGACTATTTGGCGTAATAACCAAAAGTAAGCAATATACGAAGATTTACAACGATAAATGTGCTTAACCACAGCATAATAGTACCGCCCAAATGGTACTTCTCCCTAAGTAATCAATAAGGGAGGTTGAAAGGGCCTTCTTTAGCCGTGCGTTAAGATTCACGTCTACAAAGCAACCTTACTGAAGGTGGTTGGGTTCGATTCCCTGGGCATAAAAGTATCATCGTGTTAGCCGCATGATACGAATGGAATAAAATGGTAACCTGGCTCCGAAACCTCGCAGTTAATAACAGTGGAAGTGCTGAATAAACATTCATGAAGCCGCAAGGTGACAATGTCCCAACGGGCCATGCAATGCCAATAACAAGAAGAAGACGAATGAAGATTGAAATTTTGAATATTTAATTTCATTCAATTAGTTTTCTTGTTTTGCTCTCATGTCCGAATTTGTTCGAGTTCGAGTTGGTATGGAGAAAGCACGAGCTTATACATATTATATTTATTATATTTTCTATATTTGACTTTAGAGGGGTGATAATGTTGAAAAAATGAATTTATTACAAACTTTGATATAATTAACCACAGATCCTTTCCTGACCAGAACGACAAAGTAAGACATTATCAAATCATAACAGCTGCAGATATTCATAACAACGGTTGGTATAATTGAATAATTTATATTAAATAAATATTTTATAATTTTGTGACATTTTTTGTTATTTTAACTTCTAATTACATACACGGCAGAATCTCTTTCATAAAAACATTGAACTAAATAAAGTGGTCATTAATAAATCTGTTAGTTTAGTTTGTTATTATTGTTCATTGTTTTCTGAATACTTCGATACTACGATTGTTCACTAAAAAGCTGCATAGGTATATGGAGGTAAAAGCATCAACCACATCATTACTATGACGACAATGCGTTATATGCCTCACCTACACCTACAACTCTCAACATTATGTTGCACCGTTATGCTTTGTGCTTTGATCCGGTGGATGTTTCTCGTAACCGCCACAACATAGCATTGGTGCAGCACTGTACGACGTCAAGCAGAAACTGACATTTGCTGCATCCATCCTTACGCGATACGCCTCACATACATACAGCTGCTTTTGCGGAACTGAAGTGGTGTTTAAGTGATCAACATTTTTCGGGAGCATTTAATTTTTCCCGATGACCTCAAGTAATTGAACAAATAGGAACATTGTGTTTGTTTTAAAGTATTTATTGTTTGTCAGTTTGTTTGTAACACAAAAAATAAAATAAACGTAAGTATTCATACGCCATAAATTGCAATCAAATTTGGGTCGTGCAGAATTCAGGCGTTGTCAGTTTCATTTTTGTTCGTTCTTCATTTCACTGTCCACCGGAGTGGAGAATGTGAAAGAAAGAAAGTGAAAACCTTCTTCATTCGAAAACATGACTCAAGCGGTCTTGGGGGAATAGCCTCTAATGCACTCTGTTAATGAGTGTCGAACGATGCCGTTGCCTGCACAGCAGAACAGGCAAGCTTTGGCGATTGATGCATGCTGCTATTATTCTAGTTATTGATCGTTTGTTAAAAGCGAAATTAATTTTACCATGCCTGGCACTCTTCAATGAACGAGAGAAAAAGCAAAATAATTGAAATATTCTTTTAGTTGCGTTTAAACCGGGATGATGAATCTGCATTTCCCTTATAAGAAGAAATTTCATGCGAACTAATTCGAAATAGTATTATTTTCAAAAATAGAACATTCGTATTTTTGGAATCGATTTATTACTCAATCATTTATTGAGTACCTATGAGTATGCGATGCCGATATGGTTAAGTGGCTAAGAAATATCTAACTCCGCTTTTTTACAGATGGCTTCAGGAAGACCTATTAAATGCGTTGTTGTCGGAGATGGAACGGTGGGAAAGACATGCATGCTGATTTCATATACAACAGACAGTTTTCCCGGCGAATATGTTCCCACGGTGTAAGTTTCCGAAGCTGATATGCTCGAGAGCGCATAGCGAAAATATTGCGCTTGAGTAGTCACATTGAGTTCCTCCTCATTCGATTAATTTTCTTTCTAATCCACATAGATTCGACAACTATTCTGCCCCCATGGTAGTAGACGGAGTGCAAGTTTCCCTCGGACTGTGGGATACAGCTGGGCAGGAGGACTACGATCGATTACGACCCTTGTCGTATCCCCAAACAGATGTTTTTCTCATATGCTTCAGTGTAGCCAGCCCTTCCTCATTTGAAAATGTTACTTCCAAATGGTATCCTGAAATCAAACATCACTGCCCAGATGCACCAATTATACTTGTTGGTAAGTGAAAACTACGTAAAACCACCTCGATCCCTCATGTACATACAATATGCTAAGTAAATGCAGAAACTTTTCACTGAAACCGCAACCTACTATCGGGATATGTTGCTTCGCTGCCCACAATCACTATTCCGATAGTTATTAACTATGTATATTCATGGGACTTGATTCTCAAAACCTCTTCATTATTAGAGAGATTGGAGTTTTGACTTCTTCGCTCCCCTAGGTTTAAACGGTCCCAAGCAATAGATAATAACAAACTTATGAGTTATGGTATTCGGATTTCTCACTCACTTACGTGACAATAGATCTCTCCACCATCCATTATATCCAGATAAATTACAGTGCGATAAACTCCGGTACAAGCGATGGTGCGAAAAATTGTTATCCTTCTCCCATGTTTCGTGAGAATCAAATGCTGCTTACTTTGCCGATCCAAACAATGCAGCAGTTTTCTCTTTACTTTCAAACAGTTAATGTGGTGGCGTGGTTATTGTGGGTGCTCTAAACATTTCAAAATTGTTTTGGGTTCTAATCCCATCATGGTACTAAATTTTTGTAAATTTCTTCTAAAATTTATCAGGAGAGCGACGAGAAGGAAAATTTGGTGGAGTAAAATTTAATTATCCGGCAAGCCGGCGCTCACGAATTTATCACCCACCATTCTATCCGGATGAACATGTACACTGGATTTTGTTTTTACACGATTTTCATTTTCTCAATTTTGCAGTCATCCTGAATGTTTAACGCATATTAATTATGATGTGATTTTTCTTTGATTTATACAGAGTTTTTTGAAACATGTTGGTAAATTGAAGTCACACGATCAAATATACGAACGAAAAAAAATCGTATTAAAACAGAATCTTGTGTAGTGTGAGAATACTTCCTCACAGGGGAACATGAAAAATCACATTCCGCTAAATTGAATAATCCTAAGTTTTTATTCATATGACTATGAGTGAGAATTACGAAGCCTGGCTATGTTATTGAGCTTAACAGTTTTTCTAACATAGACTTTTATAAATTAGATTGAAGATGTTGTTTAAATAATTTAATTTTATATTAAAACAACATAACTAATGCTATTATATCATACACGGAGATTTTCGATCACACATTAATGGGCAAATTGAGTTTCTCCGTGTAACTCTATTATACCAACGGTGCTATTGTATTATAACCTTGTTGACATATGATATTTTGAGCCGTTGTTTGACTGTTCAGTCGCACACGCAATTCGTAGTTCCCCTGAAATCCCTCTCGGGGGCAGCAGGGACTATGTCCAAGGGCTTGACGATTCCTCCCCAGGCCATCTGCGAGTTGTGGGGCTTGTCTAGGATGTGGTGAGGTTTGACAGTGGGCCCTATTAAACTCCTATAAAAAGCTGCATGTATCCGCAAGTAGGCCCCACCAAAGCGACCGTGTGCCATTCGAAGCGCATAAGCCCAAGTCCTGTTGTCAGGTGGGACACAAAACAGACATGACACGAAGGCCCTACGACGAGACAGGAGGTTTGCGCAGGCCCAATAAACCGCCTGGAAAACCAATAATTACGAGCAATATAAGAGATAATGTGACTCGATATAATCCGCAAAGACCTAGGCGAAGAACAAAGGATCACGATTGGAAGCTTGAAACATGGAACTGCAAGTCGCTAGGTTTCGCAGGTTGCGACAGGATGATTTACGATGAATTACATCCCCACAACTTCGACGTCGTGGCGCTGCAGGAGATTTGCTGGACAGGACAGAAAGTGTGGGAAAGCGGGCATCGAGCGGCAACCTTCTATCAAAGCTGTGGCACCACCAACGAGCTGGGAACCAGCTTCATAGTGCTGGGTAAGATGCGCCAACGTGTGATTGGGTGGCAGCCAATCAACGCAAGGATGTGGAAGCTGTTAATAAAAGGCCGTTTCTTCAACTATAGCATCAACAACGTGCAGTGCCCACACGAAGGGAGACCCGACGATGAGAAAGAAACGTTCTACGCACAGCTGGAGCAGACATACGATGGATGCCCACTGCGGGACGTCAAAATCGTCATCGGCGACATGAACGCACAGATAGGAAGGGAGGAAATGTATAAACCGGTCATCGGACCAGATAGTTTGCACACCGTATAGAATGATAATGGCCAACGATGGCCCGCAAATATATCCACAAGCCCACATGAAGATCACCTATCCAAGAAACGGAAAACCAAATCGACCACGTCCTAATCGACGGTAAATTCTTCTCCGACATCACGAACGTCTGCACTTATCGCAATGCGAATATTGAATCCAACCACTACCTCGTTGCAGTATGCCTGCGCTCAAAACTCTCGACGGTGTACAACACGTATCGAAGTCGAACGCCACGGCTTAACATTGGGCGGCTACAAGATGGTAAACTAGCTCAAGGATACGCGCAGCAGTTGGAAGTAGCACGTCCAACGGAAGAGCAGCTAGGCGCAGCTTCTCTTGAAGATGGCTGGAGAAATATTCGATCCGCCATTGGTAGCACCGCAACCTCTGCACTTGGCACGGTGCCCCCGGATCAGAGCAACTGCTGGTATGACGGCGAATGTGAGCAGTTGGTTGAAGAGAAGAATGCAGCATGGGCGAGATTGCTGCAACACCGCACAAGGGCAAACGAGGCACGATATAAACGGGCGCGGAACAAACACAACTGGATGGAGATCGTGAAGAGACGGAGCAACTGTACCGTGCTAATAACACACGAAAGTTTTTCGAGAAGTTGAACCGTGCACGTAAGGGCCACGGCCTGATATGTGGAAGGACATAAACGAGCCTTCATAGGAACGAGTGTTGTGTGATCCAAAGGTGGCGGCAGCACTACGAAGAACACCTGAATGACGATGTGGCAGACGAAGATTGCGGAATGGAGATAAACCTGGGAGAACGCGCGCAGGACATAATTTTACCGGCTCCTGATCTCCAGGAAATCCTGGATCAGATTGACCGGTTGAAGAACAACAAAGCCCATGGGGTTGACCAACTATCAGGAGAGGTATTTAAACACAGTGGTGAGGCACTGGCTAGAGCGCTGGACTGGGTCATTACCAAGATTTGGGAGAAGGAAGTTTTTCCGTAGGAGTGGACGGAAGGTGTCGTGTGTCCCATCTACAAAAAGGGCGATAAGCTGGATTGTAGCAACTACCGCGCAATCACAATGCTGAACGCCGCCTATAAGGTACTCTCCCAAACTTTATGCCGTCGACTAGCACCAATCGCAAGAGAGTTCGTAGGGCAGTACCATGCGGGTTTTATGGGTGAACACTCCACCACGGACCAGATGTTCGCCATTCGCCAAATACTACAGGAATGCCGCAAATACAACGTGCCCACACATCATCCAATCATCGACTTCAAAGCCGCATATGATACAATAGATCAGGACCAGCTAAGGCAGCTAATGCACGGATTTCCGGATATACTGACACGGTCTATCAAGGCGAAGTTCGAGTTTCAGGGTCATTTTCGAGTCCCTTTGAAACGCGCGGAGGGTTACGACAAGGTGATGGTCTTTCGTGTCATTCAACATCGCTTTGGAAGGGGTAACACGAAGAGTAGGGATTAACAATAGGAGTGGTACAATTTTCAATAAATCCGTACAGCTATTTGGCTTCGCCGACGACACAGATATTATGACACGTGACTTTGAGAAGATGGAGGAAGCCTACATCAGACTGAAGAGGGAAGCTAAGCGGATCAGACTAGTCATCCACACGTCGAAGTACATGATAGGAAGAGCTTCAAGAGAGGACAATGTGAGCCACCCACCGCGAGTTTGCATCGATGGTGACAAAATCGAGATGGTAGATGAATTTGTGTACTTGGGTTTACTGGTGACTGCTGAAAATGATACCAGCAGAGAAATTCTGAGACGCATAGTGGCTGGAAATCGTTTGTACTTTGGACTCCGCAAGACGTTCCGATCGAATAGAGTTCGCCGCCGTACCAATCTGACTATCTACAAAACGCTTATTAGACCGGTAGTCCTCTAAGGACACGAGAGCTGGACTATGCTCGTGGAGGACCAACGCGCACTTGGAGTTTTCGAAAGGAAAGTGCTGCGTACCATCTATGATGGGGTGCAGATGGCGGACGGTACGTGGAGGAGGTGAATTAACTACGAGTTGCATGAGCAGGTGGGAGAACCATCAATCGTTTACGCCGTGAAAATCGGACGACTACGGTGGGCCGGGCTCATAGCCAGAATGTCGGAGAGTAGCCCATTGAAAATGGTTCTCGACAATGATCCGACGGGCACAAGAAGGCGAGATGCGCAGCGGGCAAGCTGGAAGATGACTTTTGGACCCTCCGTAGACTGCGTGGTTGGCGAAGTGTAGCCATGGACCGAGCCGAATGGAGAAGATTATTATAGATAGATAGATAGATAGATCAAGATTTTGTAACAGTGCATACAATTGGTATACAAACAAGCGTGACAGGGGAGGTGGTAAAACAATCTAAAAAAGTAATTGAAGTTTTTTCAATATAATGTAATCCATACAGACGGTAAAATAGAACAATATTGCCTTAAATCGCAATGTTTGCAAATATTCTACTAAACAAATCTTCATTTTCTTTCAGGTACTAAGATTGATTTACGCGAGGACCGCGAAACGCTGAGTGCACTTGCTGAGCAAGGCCTGTCGGCACTGAAACGTGAACAGGGACAAAAGCTAGCCAACAAAGTCCGTGCTGTCAAGTACATGGAGTGCTCGGCACTAACCCAGCGTGGTCTTAAGCAAGTGTTTGACGAAGCTGTCAGAGCCGTTCTTCGACCGGAGCCACTCAAACGACGTCAACGAAAATGTGTTGTGATGTAAACAGATGAAGTCTTCTTACGAGATTCGAATACTACCGGAGTCTCTTGTACATAGGAAATCGTAGTGGAAAAGGAACTGGTGAATCACAAAGAAAAACCCACAAGCAAATTTCAAACAAAACAATATACAAAATCTTAGTTTAATGAATCTCTTCGACGGTTTTAGAAACATGAAGCAAATACTAAGCAGAACAATAAGTCCCTAAACTAACCAAAAATTAGGCAGACCTTTTAAACCGTGCTACTTTGAAACAATTCTCATCGTTTGAGACATTTGTGTGCCATCGTAACTAACCACGAGCGAAATAAATGAGCAGCAGTTTTCTAAGAAACAAAAGCATTCGGTATACCTCACTCCCTGTTTCGACCAATATTAATTTTCAATATTTCGCCGCAATGAAGACTGTGTTTCGAATCTGATAGAGTAGAACAAGATAATTAAACTAAAGCAAAGCACCATTTTAACGCTAACGCCCAAAATATACAATTCTGCAAAGCATACCGCTTACGACAAATTGATAAACGAAGATTTTTTACGGCATTTTTGTTTTTAGAAATTGTTTTAACTGAGTGGACCTTTTTATTTTCGCAATTTATTGTTTTCCACCATTTCTGTTTTATTTCAAGCAGGTTTACAACACCAAAAAGACAGGAAAGGGCCTAAAGAAGCTTGCAGAATTTATGTATATGAAGTAACAGAAACGATCAATTATTGCAAAATTATTGCACATACATCTCAGAAATCTCTGTTTAAGATCAACATTTCCCCTTGTTTGTCTATTCTGAACAAACCACTGCACGTACAAAGGAACGTTCGGACATCATTCAGAACAAATGACACTTTTTTATTTTATTTTGGACATTTTCAATAACGAGACTGAACAGATGAAAAATAGTTTCATAAAATGATTTAAAACCTCAAGTATTTTTTTATTGCTACATCCCACTACCCATTAAGAAGAGAACCAAAGTTGAGGACAGTTTTAGAAAGGTAGAAAACCGCAATAGGAAACGGTAAATGTGTTTCTTCATATTCATACCACCTTGGGATGAATTATCATTTATTGGACATCAATGACTGATCTAACAGAATTTTCTATTATAGTCTTATTTGTTTGCATGGTAATGAAAACAAAAAATCCAAAAATCCAGAGCTGAGCGTAGATTATTATCATCTTTCTCATTTCACGTAACTAATAACAATTTTCCGCAGCTGATAGAACTTTTTCAATGATAGAATTAATGCTAATCTGGACACAACCAGCAGATGTTAGGTTTTCTTACAATTCTATGTAAACATTCATCAAAATCTGTATAAAGACTTGGCATATACAAAATTGCAAGATTCCTATAAAAAATGTATGCTTCTTATACAAGTTTTTTAGAAGAATTTGCAAAATTGTTAAAGCTATATTTGGATAAGAATCTATCAATTTTGCATACGTTTTTACACCCATTTTGGAAAAAAAAATCGCAGATTTCTGACATACGCTGGTAGGTGTCGTGTATTTGAAAATCCTTTGAATTCATTAAAATTTTAGTACACCACCTCAAATAAATTCAAAGCCAATCTGTTTCTGCAAACGCCTTTCTACTACATTCTGTATGTTGCTGTATACCTAAATTGTAGGCAAATTTAAATTTGGTTTTCCAATACGCATTGTTTCGGTTTCCGGGAATCAGTAAATAGAAAATATGTATATCTAGTCAGTAGTGCCCCACAGATAAAAAGATACCTTAATCAATCTGATCGAAACCGACGAAGGCACTAATCAAAATACTGATACAAAAAGTTCAAGCAGAAACAAAAAAAACAGCCAACATAAAGAAAGCGTCAATTTCTGTATTCGAAACGTAAGCTGCTCCAAACAGTTCGACGAATTTCTTCCGAAATAAAAACAAAACCATTGTATGTATATCCTTTAAAGTGTGTTACATGTGATTTTAAGTCGTACATCAAATCAAAATTGATTTCGTCATATCATTGAATATTATCACCGATTTGTGTATGGTAAAGTGCTAGAACAGGAGGAAAGTCTCGCAACCAATGTATCAACAATTCACCGCTGGGTAATACTGGTTTTGATTTCAGCTGGAGCCGTGTAACTTACCCATCGCCGAATTCCTCATGCGAAAAACTGTGAAATTATCACCATACGAAGGGCATTTGCGCATGTTAAATATAGTACTAATATTTGTTTTGTTTTTGATAAAATATGTATTCTCCGTACGTTTTGCATTTTTAACTACTCTAATTGACATGACACATGGAACAATGTACTCGAAAGCAGTAGCTTATTTATGCTAAATGATTCCCTAGGTTTGTTTGTTTTAGTAATTTAATTTCATTTGTAAGGATTAATGAACTCTTCTTATCATTTGATAATTACAGTAACTTTTTCTATGATTGTAACATATGACTATGAAATATATATATTTTTCCCGAAAAGGTTGCTTTATTACAATTTGTGAAGTTATGTTGAAGCCATGTTGTATGAATATTTGTTTTCCACTGATGCACCAAATGACAATAATATTCATTTTTTCAAAGCCAACTGATAATTCACGTGATATGTTTTAACATTTTTACATTCGAGTATGCTTCATACATCATACATTTATATTTGCAAGGTTTTAATAAAATATTAATAAACAATTCAAAAAATATTTAAAGTAAATGCTAAGCCTTTGTTAGTAGCATTTGAGTTGATAATAACGTTTCGTTTTTTACTTAATATGTAATTTGATATTTATCTCAACGAAAATTCTTTCATCCTCAGGAAAGAATTAAAGTTAAATATTTGAAAATAATTAGAACTGAGAAATACAAAAATACAATTGGGAATGGTCATTCCACATCCAATCGACGAGCATCGCATTGCACACTACCAGAGACTGTTCTATTCCAACATCATACCAAAATACTGTAATCGCAGGCTTGAAATCTATAACCTAGAGATGTGTTTCCTTTACACAAAAAGTTATAGTTTACACATTTCACAAAAATGGCTGGTGCGGGCTTATAAAAGTTATCAATCGAGAGCATTTGACTACAAAAGAAGAGCAATCGAGGAAGAAAAATTTCTTGTAACTTACCTCTTAGTCATGGGGCATGGAAGCATAGAAACAGATGTAATGCAGCGTACACACCAGTCAAGCAGTTTGACGAACATTGACTCCACCCCCAAGAAAACGCTTCGGTTGCTGCTTTGTTTGAACGTGTGTGAAGTTGTTCGAACAACCATTTGACAGTTGGCGGCTCGGTTGGAAAAAATTAAAACGATTTGATTTTGGTTTGAGTTGTCGGAGGCGGAATCAAGGTTCGTCGAACATGTTTGAACATTTGTAGTGAAGTTGCACAAACCCTCATATATTTTTTGATGGATGTTTGAATAAACGAGAGGTGGAGTCAATGTTGGTCAAACTGCTTGACCGTGTATACGTTCCAGGGGACAGGGGATAGTTGGCCGAGTTTCACTTTTTGAATAGGGGAAGTGTACCTAATTTGACCAACCCTGAAAAATACATATTTTTCCAAAATAATCGATCAGTTGAAAGCAGCGTTGAAGCGTGAGGAATATATCTCTTATTGGAACTAATAAAACCCTTGCGAATTGCTTTATTTTTGGAGTTTTTCACAAAATTGGTCAAATTGGGAACATGGCCAAAACCAGTACAGTTCCCCTATGTACTAATACTGATTACACTTTTGAAAAAAAAAAACGGTTTACTGTTATAAATAAATAAAACTTGAGCACATATGAGTACTTCTTTTTATGTGGCATGAAAAATCAACCATTCAACCCCAGGGCTGGAGTAGATTGGCCAAATGTGGTAAAATAAGTGAAACACATCATATCAAAGAGGAAAAAACTTATGTAGTATGTTTAATTTTGTAATATGTAGGTACGCAAGTTACTTTTTAATCTTAGACTTAGTTTCGACAGCTTTGGTGAACTGTTTAACAACTATCGCTTCTTTCATTTCCTCTGCCAGCGTAATACGCTCACGTACGCTTTAATTTTATCTCCTTCAATGCTGCCTCTATTGGAGAATTGGTCAAATTTTGGGTCGATTGACGTATACTAAATTTACAACTCGGCCAACTAGCCCACACAAAATTCCGTCAACCTACCTCAATAAATGTATTAGAGAACAATCACGCTTTACTTAACTTTGCTTAACTTAACTTAAGATTGTCGTTACATAATCTTTTTTGTAGGGTTTTCTTTCCAGCGTACCATGTTTCAGTAGTTTGGATGTAAATTGATTCGTGTTACAAATACTAGTTTACAATAACATAACGCTAAAAATACAAAAAAAGTGCTCTTATGACGGTAAAGCAAAAAAACACATGAAGTTACGTCGGCATATGAGTGGCTCGATACCCCACCAAAATCAGTAAAGATTTCGCCACTGCGCCCAAAACCTTTTCACAAAAGCCACTCGGCAAACCAGCCTCTGGTCCCTCCATCTCAAATAAATATTTGAGAATAAAATAACGTTTCTACTGTTTCTGGTTAGGTGTAGCGTTGTCATTGTCGATGGATGGGCATTAGTTTGTCTGACCAGCATCTGATTACAACTTTTCGATTATTTTCAAAAGTTGTTCAGAATTTATTTCTTAACGTTTTGTAATGCATTCGTAAAAATGTTTCAAAATTAAGTAATGGTTGAATAGATAATTTACATAGCAATAATGGGTTGAAAACTACTTAAGTGTAATTTTTCAAAAGAACTATCTCAGATTTCTTCGGAGAATATCTTGTAATGGTTCTTGCAGATCATCAGCATTTGCCCCCAAAGCGAAAACCCATTAGACTAAACATGGACGCAAACTGAATCAGAATGTGTTCAAAATACAGAGCCCGTTTGCTCTTTTTGAGAGAAGTTGAGCTGAAGCAAACAAATCAAAACATTCGTTCGTTTCTTTGCCTCTCCGGAAACCAAACTGTGTATCTGACGACAAACCATTAGAAAATCCTCTTCTCCAACCCAACAGTTTCTGAAGACACGACAGTATCGTGATAGCAAAGCATAGTTACGGTGTACGGTAATTGGACACTAGTGATACTCAAGTTTCTTTTGATTTCTCTGTCTACATTGCTATCAGAAATCAAAATGGGTGTAGTCCTTGATTTCAACTTAAGACATACACGACGAAAAGTGTGAGTATTACTACTCCTGACCACGCCCATCTTTACCTTAACTTGGAAGGTAGTGTGGATGTAGTACTTACTTAACGAGAATCCCCAGCTCAGTGACACCTTCATAAGCACCATGGAATTGGTTATTGGGGAAGTCATACAGGATTTGCCTGTAGCCGACAATGTGACCGTGAAGGCAGTATCGTGGCAGAGCGACACAAATTACAATCAGATGCGGGCTTCTGAATAGCTATGCCTCAAATATCCCTCCAATCATCTGGAACAATATTCATTTCCAAAAATTGCTTGAAGTTGGGAGGTTTTTCAGCAAATTAAAGCTATACATTCCCGAAACAGACTTGTTTCATTTAAGAACCTCATAAGAAGCTCATCACAGTCCAGCCGGTGGCTTAGCAGGTCAAAGGCGAACATCCTCTGCAAATATGCACGTCTTTGGCGGAGCGATTCCAAGTGTATTAGCTGACAACGATTCTCGTACTGTGGTGATCGCAAAAAGGGTTGGTCCACGGCAATCTCCTGAGGGCGAGCCGGACAAAACTACGTTGAACTCGTTCGATACGGGCTGACTGCACTTCATGGAACGGTGCCCAAACTGGTACGGCATATTTACGGCTTTTTAAAGCATACACGTTGTTGAATTCCACGCCGTTGCGACGTATGAAACCGAGCACTGCAAGATCGAATGAGAGATCTATGTGTGTACTAAATCTTCATGAATTGGGAAACAATAACAGTTTCATGAATACACGGAAATTCTTGTTATTGAACAAATTCTCTTGTTATTGAACAAATTACGATCAATTTTAATTAAGTCAATTTTAATTAAGTTACTTGTGACGTTATTTTCTCGTTGAGTAAAATCTAGTTTATTTTAGTTATTAGTTGGCAATAATTAAATTGTAAATTATTATCAGAGAAATTTTAATATTTTGACTTTGGCTTTCTCAGTCTACAGTTTATCCCTTGAAAAAGGTCCAATACACGGGACCGAAACGTCGTACTATGCCAAACTAGTTTCCTTAAATAAAATAGACTGAAAAGCCAAAGACAAAATATCCATTCTACCAGTCGCAATACCCTACACCTACAACCCCGTCTGCCCTGACTGCCCAGGTGTTGACGAAACTGCAGAGCACATACTGTTCGTATGTCCTCGTTTCGACGTCGAAAGAAGAGCTATGCTAGACGTTTGCGGTCGGGACACAACCCCGGATACCCTTATCCAGAGGATGTGTCAAGCGGTGGAGAAGTGGAACGCAGTTTCGACTGCAACCACTCAGATTGCCTGCAGCTTGCAGAAAATCTGGCGCGCCGAGCAGCAGTCGACAAGCATGACTAACTTGTGATTGGTTAGTTAGAGCGAAAACAGGCTGAGCGCGGGGAAGTGAATGAGAGGTTGGCACATGTCGAGGTAAGAGTGTTGCAGCGGGTGGCAGCCGCAGTCGCCACCACGAAGCATGGCAGAAGAGTAAGCGCATAGGTGTTAGTATGGACTGCATATGCCGAGGTAGGAGGTTCGTAGTGTACTCTTGGTACCTATCGCTATTGACACCTCCAGGCATGGCAGACGTGAGTAAAGTGAGCATCCAAGTCAGCCTCGCATGGCATGTCAGCAGTGAGAACATAAGTGTGTCAGAGCGTGTGTCAGGAGGAGTGGCAAGGTGTGCTAGAGTGAGCACCCAAAAAAGTCTTAGATTTGTGTGCTAGAGCGTGAATCAGGTGGAAGGGTGAGCATTGAGCATCCAAGTTAGTCTCACATGGTGCATAAAGGGCAGTGGCGCCGGGAGTGGGTGGGACAAGTAGGACATGTCCTACGCCTGAAAATACCTGGGTAGGACAGTCGAAGCATTGTCCTACCCATGATTATGCCCTATGATAAGAAAATACCAAATTTAATCAGATATTTGATAGTTTATCAGAGGCTAAACTGACAATCGTGGAGGTTTCGGGGATTGTGAAGGAGAATCTTTTCCAAAAAGCACCTCAGAGCAAGGATGTTATCGATCATTTAGTAATCTGCGTTCCATCATTTAGTAGTTTGTCTATAACTGATTCCAGAGGCCTAATTTCAAAATGTATTGTATGGTGGACTTTTAGCGCGAAGGTTTTTCTACAACTCTTCTTAACAGGTCGATGTTCGAATTCCACTATTAAAGGAGTTACGGTGCTAGTTGCTGTACTCATACTAAATGATTACAAAATATGCAATCATTTAGTCTAAGTTACTGCTGCTAGCGATATAGCTCCGTTATTAGTGGAATTCAAACAACGAACTGTTAGGCAGAGTTGTAGATAAACCTTTGCACTAGAAGTCCACCATACAACACATTATGAAATTTAGCCTCTGGAATGAGTTATTGACAAACTACTAAATGATCGGAGGCAGATTACTAAATGATCGATAACATCCTTGCCTCAGAGTCTGTGAGGAATTCTTTCTATTCCAAAAAGGTTTCAATTATGTTTCGAGATTTTCGAAGAAATCTTGAATATTATAATAGTTTCTGCTCTTCCATAAAATTGTTGATTTTTTTCTAGAAGTACGTTATTATTTCTGCTAGCTCCGGGAGGCTCAGGAGAGAAATGTTAGTGTGTAGTTTTTATGCTACTAGAGACCGAGAATACCTCAGAAGTATAGATCAAGAAAAGTTATGCAGTTTATGATACATTATGTGATGTATTCTCGAGCAGACGCGGTAGTCACTAGACTGCCGAGCTCATCTCCGGAAGTTAAACTAAACAAGAGATTATGCAAATATGAACTAGTTTATAATGATTGTAGCACATTCGGATGTGTGACAGCAAGTCTTTGAGGAAATTTGGAGTATAATTATTTTTAAGATTTCTAAAAACCCGTAAATAGTACTGAACACTCTGAAAAATTCTTGGACGATCATAAGCTTTACTGGTAGACCATAGCGATGTTTCTGAGAGTTTGCTAAAGGTTCGAATTCCTAGAAGCTAGTGATAATTGACCTTTCCCGTCAAAAGTTGCATCTCGTTTCATTGTCTCAATCGTTTCTTTGGCTTATTTAAGGTCAACTTTCCAAAGAACCCATATTTTTTAGGCCTGTAAGTTACAGGCTGTAACAATTTCAAAAATCTAAAACAAAACCCGAAAAAGTGTTTTTTGCTTTAAATTTTAAAAATACTTAGAGGCGTCAAAAAATAAAATAAAATAAACAATCGGTTGAGCGAATAAAAACATTTTGACGGGAAAGGTCAAATTGAAACCATTAAAGATTTTTTTTTAATACAGGAATACCACTTCTGAAAATTCGTAAAGATGTTTGAAAACATGCTTCTAGGAAATGATCTAGCGAAGCGAGTTTTATAACTTATCCGAGGATGTCCGAAAAAATCTTTTGAAATATGAGAGGACCTTCGGAAAGTCCTTGAAATTCAGTTTTTGTCCTACCCACGTCTCGGAACGTGACCGCGCCTCTGATAAAGGGTAAGCACCCTAGTTAGACTCACATGGTATGTCAGTGGTGAGCATCTAAGTAAGCCTTATATGATGCGTCATAAAGAGTGTCAGGGTGTGTCAGAGGGTGTGTTAGAGAGATCACCCAAGTAAGACTCATACGGGTGCCTATGTGAGCCTGAATGAGCGAGTACATTAAGTACTGACTATTCCCCAGAAGTAATGCTCGGAGGCAGTTCCTGTGGGAGCCAGGGTATTAGTAGAGATGGTAACTCAAGTAACCTTCTGTTGATTGGGTGGGTTTAGTGGGTCCGGCGGGCTGGCCTTCTGCCGTCCGCGCCAAGCCCACTCCCTGAGTGATAATTTCAGGTGTCTGTATGCAGATTTGGCTGCATCCCTCTATGAAAAAAAGAAACGCCTACAGAAAACGCCGTGGATTTGTATCGGTTTGTGTCTTGACTAAATTATTATATAAATTTAAGGTGAAACTGTCCAGAATCCATTTTTTTTTTCAGAACAGAATTCAGACCAGAACTCGATTATTTCGCTAAGCAAAAGGCTGGAGATTAGAAGTGTTTGCAAGTAGGCTACGAAATTTTCCCAGTATTTGAAGTTGACTTTGGCTAGTTTACTGAGAGGTAAAGTGTGATTGCAGTGAATTATTTTGTGTAAATTTTATAAGTTTTTTAATTAACAGTTATCATAGCAGACCTCAATAAGACGTATTTTTTTACTTCCGCGAACATCTCGTTTATAAGTAAAATGTACGAAAACGTAAATCAAATTAAAACTTAGAAGTTCAAATCAAATATTGAAACGAATTCGCGTTTGACTTTTTCAGCGCATTGCACTTTTTGGTACGGGCTGGAATTTGTGTATTCGATTAGCTTCAGATACGGGGAAACGTGTGGCGCCATTTCGTCCGAAGGACATCAAGACCTTGACCGTACGCTAAGTTGCTCGACAAAAAGCGAAACTCTGCGGTCGCCAATCAACTTGAACCGACGGTTGGTATTTTTCTTTTTGTCCTCGCTCGATAGTCCGGAAAGGTACGCGAACCCGGGTCGCTACTCCTACGGATACAGACAAACAGACGCATTAACAGAGAAATTACCATCGACCATGACTTGAACGATCAATTTGAATTTGATTGATATCGCGTAATCCTTCGAGTTTGACATTTCACCCCAGCACCTGCTGGTGACAATGACTTACGAAACATTGTTTCGTGTACCATGATCTCAAGATGTTGGTCAGTACTGGTAGTTTTCGTGATCGTAATGTGAAAGCGAAAACAGTTGCATTTTCATTTTCAAGAGACCAAATGAAAATGTAGCGGGCTCCCGGTCACCTGTCACATTAGAAGCAGTCATGACGGGAATGTTGCTTTGTTTTGAAATCTAAATTTCTAAATAGTTTGAATAGATCTGTGCAAATAACGATGACTAGTCGATAAAATGCTTATATTGTTCCTGATGTTCGAGTTAGAAGTTACATTATTGAAGAAGAAACAGCTTTTTTACAATAGTTTGATGCGCTTTCCGTGAAATTTTAGCGGAATTCGTTTCATTGTTTATGTTTTCTATGAAAGCGGGAAGAATAAAATGTAAATATCGCGTGACTTATCTCAATGAAAATGAAAATCTGTGTACTGATGGTGTTAGAGGAGTTGAACGATAGATTTTTCAGAAAAATGTTCAAGTATAGGTAAAAAGTATGTAAAAGTCGAGAAATTTTTAGAACACGACCGGCGGGTTCCCTTCGCGTGTTGCACTCAAGCCACCACCTCGGCATGATCTGCCTAGGATCCGACGCATCAATAACGAAGCTTCGTCACTGCTAGAGATTAAAATGGCCACCCAAAGCATGAAATCGAGCAAAGCCCCAGGGGTCGATCGCATATCATCCGAGAACCTCAAGCCTGACCCCATGACATCCGCTTAACTACTGTTTCGTTGTTGTTTTTATCATTGTATCCGGGACACCGCAACTTTTCCGGTCGACTGGATGCAGAGTATCTTAGTGAGTTTACGCAAAAAGGATAACCTGATTGTATGCGATAGCTGGCGACGCATAATGTTCCAAAGTCCTATGCAAAGTTATTCTAGCCCGGATTCAGAAGAAGTTCAATGCGACTCTCCAGCGGATCAAAATTGTAAAGGCTACCTTTGCAACTTTAGTATAGTATCTGAACAACAAGTATCTGAAAAAAACAGGCACCAAAATTTGAATTTTTAATTTTAACGTAAAATCTGTGCTGCTATACGCCAGCAAAACATGGTGTGTTTCAGTGGAGAATACTCATCGGCTGCAGGTGTTTATCAATATATGTCTGCGGTACATAATTCGGGCCTAGTAATATCACAGCTGGATCTCAAACATCGAGCTCCATCATCGTTATCACCAGAGGCCGATAGCCACTGAAATTCGGAATCGGAAATTTGGCTAGGTCGGCTTGACCTTAA
The DNA here is from genome assembly GCF_024139115.2 of Armigeres subalbatus. Classification (NCBI taxonomy): domain Eukaryota; kingdom Metazoa; phylum Arthropoda; class Insecta; order Diptera; family Culicidae; genus Armigeres; species Armigeres subalbatus. The sequence continues at coordinate 147,453,117 of NC_085139.1, forward strand.
GTAGGTTCGGAAACGAAATCTGTATATCAGCATTAGACTGAAACCAAGCGGGACATCGCAGCAGAGGCAGACTCCTGGCAACAGGTTCAAGCGAAAGCTGGACATCGCTCATGATGGAGATCAGGACCAGTGAGTAAGTAAGTAAGTTTGAAATAGCGAAAAACAAGACATAGGTCTTTTGTGGCAGTGAGTGTCGAACTAATTTTTCTCTCTTAATCCTAAGTTGACAATAAGCCGATGACCGATGTGGTTTTGATTGGAAGAAACTTCAAAGCAACGAAGATGGTTTTCCAATCCCAAGAAGAATATTTAATCAATGTGCATTTTGGTTAATTAAGGTGGTTATACAAAAAAGCCACAAATCGGCCATCTTGGAAACCACGTGCTTTTTTCTAGTGATTTTTCAAGAGCATGAATTGAAAGAACCACAACGCCCATGGGGATGAAACATCCGTAGATCGTTTGCTTACTCATGATAAACAATCGACTTGAATTTCAGCATTGTACGAAAATTATTACGCTAGATTTGAACTTTTGATAAAAGGAGTAGAAAACCGTGTGGTGAATTTGATATTCACCACATGGCTTGATTGTATAATCACCTTAACGGGCAATTACGGCTATTAAGTATGTATAGTATAACATCTTCAAAGTAAGTGCCAATCTGTCAGGCTCGACGAATTGAGGTGTTGTCTATATCTGTATGCATCTCCATATAATGGTGGTATGCTGTTGTTATTACCAACAGAGTTTCTGTAGTATTTTTCTAAAAGATTCGTTCATGTTTCATCATTTGTTCATTAGAGTTTTTTTTCTGTCTTGTATACTTGATGAGTTGTCTGTATGTGTACAAAAAAGATGGACTTTTTTTGATATTCAGTATCATTCGATTTGTCTGGAAGAATTTGTATCCAGCGAAAAATGTTGTCTATTTTTTCGTTAATCAATATTGGTTGGATTGGGTATTGCGTTCCGGAATTCTGTGCAAAACATTGTTTTTAAATGCACTGCATTTTCGTCAAAGCAAAAGATGTTAGCAGAACTTTAATAGCGATGCATCGTATAGAGTAGTACGTAACGACCCTTGAAGTACATACAGAAAGAAATCGACTCCGGAAGTACAGCGATGCTCTTGGGGTGGTCTAACGATAATGAGGAAGGGGTGTCAGGCCATTTGGCCGAATGCCGTTTGGCCGAGTGCCATTTGGCCGAATGCCGTTTGGAAGAACGGGTCGTTTGGCCGAATGCCATTTGGCCGAATAGTTTAAAAAAATTGACCTCTGTTTACGAGTAGTCCTTCTTCCTCCTTCCATCTTCTTTCTTCCTCATTCCTTCTTCCTTCTTTTTTCTTTTTTTCCATCCTCTATCTTCTTTCTTCTTTGTTCCTTCTTCCTTCTTCCTTCTTCCTTCTTCCATCTTACTTTTTCCTTCTTCCTTCTTCCTTCTTTCTTCTTCCATCTTACTTTTTCCTTCTTCCTTCTTCCTTCTTTTTTCTTCCTTCTTCCTTCTTCTTAATTCCTTCTTCCTTCTTCCTTTTTCCTTCATCCCTCTTTCTGTTTCCTTCTTCCTTCCTTCTTCTTATTTCTACGTTTTTCCTTCTTCCTTCTTCCTTCTTTCTGCTTTCTTCGTCCCTCTTTCCTCTTCTTTCTTCCTTAGTTTTTCTTCCTTCCTTTATCCTTCTTCCTCCTTCCTCCTTCCTCCTTCCTCCTTCCTCCTTCCTTCTACCTTCTTCCTTCTTCCTTCTTCGTTTTTCCTTCTTCCTTTTTCCTTCTTCCTTTTTCCTTCTTCCTTCTTTCATCTTCCTTCTTCCTTCTTCCTTCTTCCTTCTTTCGTCTTCCTTTTTCCTTCTTCCTTCTTCCTTCTTCTTTCTTTCTACTTTCTTCTTCCTTCTTTCTTCTTCCTTCTTATTGCTTTCTTCGTCCTTCTTTCCTCTTCTTTCTTCCTTAGTGTTTCTTCCTTCCTCTTCCTTCTTCCTACTTCATCCTTTCTTCTTCCTTCTTCCTTCTTCCTTCTTCATTCTTCCTTCTTCATTCTCCATTCTTCATTCTTCACTCTTCATTCTTCCTTCTTCCTTCTTCTTTTTTCCTTCTTCCTTCTTCCTTCTTCCTTCTTCCTTCTTCCTTCGTCCTTCTTCCTTCTTACTTCTTCTTTCTTCCTTCTTCCTTCTTACTTCTTCTTTCAACTATTTCAACTATTCGGCCAACCGGCATTCGGCCAAATGGCGTTCGGTCAAATTACCATTTCGGCAAAATGGCATTCGGCCAAATGACCCTAATTAAAATATAAAATGGGGTTTGAAAGTTTTCTAGAATCTGTAGAAAGTAGAAATCAGGTGTTTCCAATACGACAAACGCCATAACAACCGAACTAGCAACCGTTTCTTTGTTTGACGAAAATCGTGGATACTAGAAATATCACGAAATACTATTGCGAGATAATGAGTAATATTATCGCAAAGTTTAGAGTTTCTTGACCCTTGCTTGAATCCCTTTGAAGGGTTACAGCAAGGCTATTATTGTCTGTTAGACAATATCTTTATTTTTTAATGTCTTTGTTTAACAGACTTTCAGACGTCGTTTGAGCACACAAGACCGCATGCTATGAACAATCACACTCATCAAATGCTTTAGCCAAGCAAGTCAAGTGGCACAGCATAGTGTGATTGATTCACACTCTATCCGCCCAGCCCGTTGTTGGGGGCATAGAGTGTGATGTTCTCGATAATAAACAAGGTGGGCTCAGCGCCGTAGCATGTGGTTGGCCGGGTTGGCCCCCGCCAAGGGCGTCTGGCCTTAGGGGGGCGCCATAATTCAGTATTTCGCTATAGGAAATGATGACAAATTATTCAAAAATTCACTGGTTCAAAGTGATACAAATTTAACATTTTATTACGATTCTCTCGGGGACTACATACATAATCAATCATTTGACGAATTTTCGGAAGTCCCTGTTCCGTCAATAACTGATACAGGTTGTTACCGAATGGTATCACTTTGTGTATGGTCAAGTTAGTGTCTAATCGTGAACGGGTAAAGTGGGTGGCAAATGAATACGGTTATCAAAAATATGTGCTCAAGATGAAGAAAGGAATAAAGCGATCAGTCGAGGTACGAGATACTAAGAACCTACAGCCAACTCGCATCTTTGAAGTTTATTCCATTCCTCGTGAAACTCGAAATTTGATGATAAGCTGTAAATCAGCCCAAATAGTCAGTCCGATAGTTTGACGTTCAGGAACGAACTAAGTGGGAATCCAGCTACGTGCGGGTGTGGTGATTGCGCCTTTTCGACGCGTCTCATCAATCAGTATTAAAGATTTAATCTGCAAGTCAGACTTATCTGTATATGGACGCCATATCGAGATAAGTCTGACTTGCGGTTAGCAGCAGTGTAGCTGTTATTAACACGAGAACGCCATCTTGCAAATCGGCGTCCTGTTGCTGGTAGTCTTCCGCGTGCCTTAGTACACCTCCGGAGCGAGAAATTACCATTTGGCTGGCTAACGTTTGGTTATTCGTTTCCGGGGTTGACAACTGTTGGTTCCAGTTCTGCGAGACGACTTCCGTGGACCAAAGCTATCCGGTCGGCAGACGACTTCCAGTGGTGAAGAAGCCGATCCTGCCCTGAACTTGGCAAGACCTGCCAAGTGAGAATCACCGAGGTTGCTAACATTCTGCCCAGGGGTGCCGGGACTTTTCGTATTCCTGAAGGTACTTTCTCGCCCGGACCGACGGGCGGTACCACGCAACGAACGCCATTTACGGAGTCCTGATAACGACAGCTATTGTTCGTCCCAGATTTTCTCACGTATCTTGCCAACTAGCGTCGTGTTATCGGCTTCCGTCAACGGATGAATATTACGAATTCACCTCGGCCATAAGATCGTCGAGAAACAACACCTCGTGGACGCCGCCGGGTCATTCGACAACCATCTGACCAACGACCATCAAGCTACACGTTGCGCCAGCACCTAACGCCATCTGCGATAGTGCCACTGCTAACTGACCAAGCCATTGCCACTGTATCTCATCGCCGCCCATACCGCTGAATAAACCATAAAGGTAAAGTGTAAAGAATAAAGTCCTTGGGAGAAAGGAGGCATTTCGCGCCCACCCCGGAAGCTGCCGTTGGTCAGACCAGCAGCTTGGGGTCTAGACTAGTCCCTTTCTGGGAACTCCCGGGGTCATAACATTTCAATATATCAAAACGTCGGCATGCTCCCCTAATTTAGGAATGTATTTTTCATTTTTTTCTTGATGGAAAAGAAAGTGAAAGGAAAAGGAAGGAACAAGAAATGCAAATGGAAAGGAGTATGAAACAAGCTTCTGGGGAAGGATCCCCAGATAAGGACTTCAATAAGCCAAAGGCGAAGCGTAAATCAAATACATATATCTCTCTTCGCTTATGTGGTCGGGTCGGGATCTGACGACCAACTGGCACAACCTCACACAACCCTACTTCATTACGCGCCGTTGCTGATGAAGCAAGTGTGTAGGAGCCGGACAATACTAAATATTCATCCTACTTGGTTGGCATGTGTACAAAAATACATATGAGAGAGTTAGTTCTGGAAATGTATTGCGAGAGATCGGCTGGTACCTGGTGCTGGGAATTTGGTTTCATCAGTACCCGCTAAGCTGCGGTGGACGACGGAGGTCCTTCGTAGCTTAGTAGGGAAAGCACCTGTCATGCGAACTGGGGTCGTGGGATCAAAGTCCACCGAAGGGGTGGTTACCCTTCAATACCTTTTCCGAACTAAATCTATCACATGTTGTACATATGCATAATCAAGTTTCAGAAATACATATAGTTTTTGTTCGCGACTTAAAAATTCTAACCGTTATCTTATAATAGATGTACGGAAGTACTGATAAGCAATTTGTGTGAATTTGAGATACATTCCCTCCTTTTATGCCGACAAACTATGCGATCGCATTTGATCCAGTGTAATCTTCATAAACTGGTAAAGCTTTTAGCGGGAAAAAGTATTTGAAATTATGGTATGCTGAATATGAGAATATGCATCGAGGGATTTCAGTAACGATGGCTAAATCAGATTTCTAGAAATGTTTTGGTATTTTAATAACCCTTACTTTCTACCTATTGGAACATATGCAGGTTATAGAGGCTTTAGGAAAGCAAAACTTTATTAGACCCTCCTCGCAAAAAAAAAATCTCCCTGCTCATAGCACGTTTTTTTTGAACATCTGAGTAAGGGGCGCCTAATAAAGGTTTCGCCAAGGGCGCTGGGAGTCCAAGCTACGGCTCTGGGTGGGCTCACTTGACTATGGATATACAGCAGTAAAGCACATGTGAAGATTGGACAAATCAAGCATCAAAATGAGATCCAATTTGTGCAAAAAGAGCTAACCGCGGTGGAGGTTGGTACTCGGATTCTGATGGCTTTTCCGCAAATGTGACCTTTAAGTGGTCTTGTTGTGCAGATGTTATCACGCCTAGCTAGAGAGTAGGAGGTTAGGGGTTCTAGTCCCTCCAAGACACGTGGATTTTTTTTCGCAAATTTCATATCAATTTGTCCGTTTCGAAACATGTGCTGTGCATATGCACAGCCAAGATATTTAACAGAGAATATTGTTTTGACTGTTTAACCCCAAAACCAGTAGTACCTAAACACGAAAGGAACAAAATGTAGAGCGCTTTTCCGCTACTTTCAGCGTATATTGTCGGCGTAGCACCAACTTAGAATTCGAAAGTCGGGACTTCCGAACCGACCTTTCTTCCGAAGTTTATCTGTCAAACTAATTGATGCGTTGTTTAGCGCATCTTTAGGCGAGTCCAGCGCACTACTTCCGACGTTGGGGAAGTTGACTGTATCTGGAGAAAAATTCTACTTTGGTTTTTATTCTAACTTTGTTCCGGATAGACAATACACAGCCTGGATCGGAGCGTTCAATCAAGTTAATTATAATAATAAATCAATCAATCAATTTAGCCAATCATCTGAAAATTTTGGAGCCCTTAAAATTATTCTCGACCTATCAAGTTAAATTAAAAATAATTATTTCTACAATGTCAAATATTACATTTATACAAAATGAAATGTTGGATTGAAAATATCAATTTATATGTATTCACATTGTGTTATTCTACAGGCAACCGATTACTTTTCAGTAGCTTTCCTTACCATTATTCAACACTACGTTTGTCATACCCTGAGCCACCTCAATTCAATGACAATTTCTACCAACATGTTCAAATATCCATTAAAACAAAATTGTTTCGATGCTCCACAAAAAATGCCTAATATATACGAAACGGTTTCGGGTGAAAGGCACGTCCGTCCTTTTTCAGAAAGCTTCGTGTCGATTCGACTCTTCGCAATTTCCGTTCCGGCGAAGGGTCCGCCGGTCCTGGTGCAACCGATAGCACAATACACTCGGCCGGAAGGGAGATAGATGTTGTCAGAGATGATGGCCGCCTCGACGTGGTCAGCGACAGAGGTCCCGGGATGGGTTGTAGTTCACGGGCCAACTCCACGCCCGTCATACTGGAAGCCATTTTCCGAAAAGCACGCTTTACCGAACGAAAGAACACATGGTATTGAGGACAGCCTCACTTAATGTCGCTGTGAACGGAAAATGGTTCATTGCACGCTGTGTCTGCTGTGTGGGTGTGCGTCATACTATGCTGGCAGATGACTACGCTCTACTCTGCAAATTTAACATACTGAATTATAATTAGAAATATGTAGGATTAACACTTACGTGATACGGCATAGAACTGATGCTGTGACAATACGTCATAGTTTCTGCTACAATAAAGGACTTTTGTCATCGTAAGTCTTGTTACGCAGTAGCTATACCCGCTAAGCAAACGCTAGTTTACTACAGATTCATGTTTCAGTTACAAGTTGAAGCTAGTTTTATAACCCGGGCAGAAGCCATGAACAGAATAACAAAACATGATATGGACTTGATTGATATTAGAGATAAAAGAACAGGCAACAATATCAAAAATTTGCACGGAAATATCATTTAAATATCAAGATATGCTATGGATAAGAACAAACTAATGGTACTTGATATCGATCACTTATTACAAATATCATATCTTGATATCCTTATGATATTTTAGTGAAAAATATTGATATTGTCGTCTGATCTTTTATCTCTTATATCAATCATGTCCATATCTCATTTTACTATCTTATCAACATTTGATATTATTGAGCTATTTTCGTTTACTCGGGAAAGGGTGCGTAAAGTGGCAAAATATATAAAATTTAAAAAAAAAAATAAAAAAATTCAGGATGAACACCTTTCTATCAAAATTAAACAGTTTACGGTTATAGGTCAGGCATCGCATTCCAGGCAATCTATAATATACGACATTTGAAAAAGTATAAAAGCAAGTTTACGGCACAATAACCAAGAGTAGACCCCAGCCTATAGTGGATTTGCCAGACATATACACATTTTCAAAGCGTATCATTTTGATTCTTCTTTCAAATTCCATCGGAAAAACTTGACTCATATTTCAACAAAATACGATATAATGCATCAACAAAACCATGGAATGAAATTTTCCAATTTATGTAAAAATAGTAATGGAAAATCCATTACATGAACATTTTGAGGCTCTGTACAATGGAAGAAGAACATGTTAAAAAAAAAAAAAGAATGTTCGGAGGCTAAAAACCTCTTTAATAAAGATTTTAATAATAATAATAACATGTTAAAATGAAACATGAAAGGCAAGTGGAAGGTGAGCTAAAGAGATGCAATATTCTTATTATGGACTCCTTAAGGGGTCTACTACAGTTTCAATCCGATTTTGGTAACACCAGTTTTTGTCTTCCCCTTGATTTTGGCAATACTTTCTTCCCGATTTCGGCAACATTCTCAAAAAATATTATTTTCATAACTTGTTAGAGCTAAAATGTTTTTAAATAATAATATGGGCTTTGTACGAATAGTGGGCACTTTCACACGAATAATGGACCTCCACTTATAGCACCGCTCATTGCAAACAATTTTTAGTGAAAATTATCTGTTCTTCTTCTTTTCCGTTTTTATGTTCCTACTAGTCGACCCGGCAGACGTTATTCACCATTTATTCAACCTTACTCGTACCGAACACAGACCATTTCATTTTTAATCAGGGGTTTTGTATATAGAAAGATTATACTTCTATCATGTATCCAGCCCACCGTAGAATCACAGACAAACAGACATAACACTCGTCAAATTTCCATCGTTCACTGATTTACTGGTCAATTTAAATAATCATTGGTTGGCCAATCGAAACCAGAGGCGCGCGCCTCTAGTTTGACGTTTGCTCACTACCGCCATCTGGTTCGTGATTTGCCCAACTAACTGAAATCAACAGATGTCGTTAGTGTTTGAACGACGATGAATTTGATGAGTGAATGTTCAATGTGTTATGTCTGTTTGTCTGTGGTTGCCCCTTGAAATATTGCTTGATTGAGGGTCGGGGTGTTGGTTTTAGTGAGTCGGGTGTAGTTAACCCTACAGTCACACTACCTTGGTTACACTTTACTTAGACGCCTGAATATAGATTTCCGTTACCTTTTTCCAAAAGAATAAAATGGCTCATGACTTGCATTCATTATTTTCTGTCGTCGAGTATTGTGCACATGGCTTCACTCTTAATAATATCGGGCACAAGAAAGTATGCCTTCAACTCCAACAACTTACTGATAACATCAACAATTTATGTAGAGCCAATTTTGTTTGTATTTGTAAGTAGTGGATTTTTTTTCTACAAAAATCGTAGAACTTACAATTCGCAATCGCAGTTAACAGCGTCTGCGTTCTAAGATAAGAATACCAAAATATGAACTCTATTTCAATAGGGTGCTTTAGTGGCCATTATGCAACTCAAATGGGTTGCATAAAACCAGCATTGGAACAATAGTTACATGATTTAACAGATTTTGCACATTTGGCTTGGGTTAATGTTCAAATAGTGTATTCTCTGTGTCGCGTAGTAAATGAAATAGTTTGATGGACATGACATCCAAATTCTCCAAAGGCAGGTTCATCTATCACCATATGGTCTGCCAAGCATGCAATATGTTAAGATAACATGGAATATGTTTGTTTTCTGCAGCAACATAATTTTCAGGCAAGAATTATCATGTGACGTAAATCAAACTGTCCCATTTTAGTCCAGATTTATCATTTATAAGTCCAGTATTCGTCATTGCAAAAGCTAGCGTGTGCAACTCGTTGCAAACTCGATTTTTTCAGCACTCGTAGTATTTATCCAACTCGGCAAGCCTCGTTGAAAATACGTACAACTCGCGCTGAGAAGATCATCTTTTTGCAACTTGTTGCAAAAACTATCATTATGATCGATACTTGATCGATTTATTTTGATTGTAACACATTTGGCCTGCTTGTACCCACCGGTTATGATAACATAATGCATGATTGATGGATAATCTGAATTTATAAGAGACGTAGAGATAAATTATTGCCAGCACTTCAAAGATATGTTTTTTATCACCAAAAATTGTTGTAATGGGTGGCTGGGTTCGATTCCCGGTGCCGGTCTAGGTAATTTACGGATTGGAAATTGTCTCGACTTCCCTGGGCATAAAAATATCATCGTGTTAGCCTCATGATATACGAATGCAAAAATGGTAACCTTGCTTAGAAACCTCGCAGTTAATAACTGTGAAAGTGCTTAATTAACACTAAGCTGCGAGGCGGCTCTGTTCCAGTGTGGGAAGAAGAAGAAGAATAAGAGTTGTTGTAATGACATGGCCGTCGCTATTAATAATTTAAATATACAACTTTTTTTTTAAATTGTATGACGAAACTGGTCAATTGGTCACATTATCGTTCGATTACCATTCTCGAGTTTGTCCCATTTCGAGTTGTACTACAATCACTGACAATAATGCAAAAATGCCATTCATGATGCTCGTGCATCACTTAAAAACCCTTTACAACGTTTTTAGTCCATGTCGTACGCATTTCATTTCGATCACGGATACAACAAATATTGAAATATCATATGACTGCCTGCAACTGCCAAAAATCGGGAAGGGACTGTATTTGAAAAATTTAATGTGATATTCAAATGTTGACACCAACGAAAACCGAAACAAAATTTATTTCTATTTATTTGACATTCGGGAGAGATGTCAAACTTGTTATTAGATACCATGTGAAAGTAATATACTGGCAATTTTCTCGCGTGATTTTCGACCAGTAGGGACCTCGTCCAAAGGCTGGAAGACCCCTTGACTGACCCCTGCTTGTTGTGGAGCATGGCGTCATCGGTGGCATGAACGTTCAGGCAGAAAGTCTGAATAATGTATCGAACCGAACGATAAAGGTCAACTATGCACAAACATTGCAGCCGCTCGCGGAATGGTAGTCTGAAGAATTGTAAATTCGCGACAATGAGGCTGACTATCTGTCTTGACTTGACTCTTGGCTTGACAAACAAATCTCGCTTAACTTTTCAAAAGGACCTAAGTAACATTTTTTTATGAATTAATTTGAATAGCGCAAACAACAGAAGAACATGAAAGCTCTTGATTACAGTACTCAAATTAATTCATGAAAAAATGTTACTTAGGCCCTTTTGAAAAGTTACGCGAGAAATCATTCTCCCTCTGATCGAATATTGCACAAAAAATCATCACCTGAAACTTCACATCTCTTCACTTAGGGGAGACTGGTAGACTTGATCCCCTTTTCTGATTTCCGATGTATCACAGCCAAAAATAAATAAACATACGCGATTTCCACACAGACTCTCTAATGCAACGTACACACCAGTCAAGCAGTTGGACGAACATTGACTCCGCCCCCAAGAAAACGCTTCGGTTGCTGCTTTGTTTGAACGTGTGTGAAGTTGTTCGAACAACCATTTGACAGTTGGCGGCTCGGTTGGAAAAAATTAAAACGGTTTGATTTTGGTTTGAGTTGTTGGGGGTGGAGTCAAAGTTCGCCGAACATGTTTGAGCATTTGTAGTGGAGTTGAACAATCCACCATATATTTTTTGATGGTTGGTGCTCGAGTTGGTGCTTCGGTCGTTCGTGTGTGATATTGTTGGTCGAATAAATTGACTGTTCGTGTCGCTGTTGGTAAAACTTGAGGGATGTTTGAATAAACGAGAGGTAAAGTCAATGCACTATGGTCCAGGATTCAGATTTACGCGGAAAGATGCATTTTACGCCAAAACTATATTTTTTAGAAAAAACTGTTGTTCTAAAAAATTGTTCGAAATAGTAAGGCCATCATTATGGTTTTACCAAAAAATAGGGTGGCCCATCATATAAAAAAAATTAGAAAATATTTTTTTTATTTCTCAGAATATTGACATGTTATGTTCTACAATGTTTTAGCGTAGCTTATTCCAATCAATTTTGCTGAAAAAACTTTTTCTGTTGCTCTTAAGTTGGCTGATTTAGAGCAATTTTACATAATTGGATTAGGGTGTACCTAAAAAAAAACTGTATTTTGGATCTACTTTTTTTGTTTTACATTTCTCGAAAAAGTCGGGTGACTTTTAGAGCTTAAAAAAATGCAACTTTTGATGGGTGAATATGCTCAATATCTTTTTCCGATCAAAAGTTATAATCGTTTTTCTGTCAAAATTACATTTTTTTTCATAAATTGATATCTCCAGTTAGGGCAGACCAAAAAATATATTTAGGCAGCATTTGAACGAGAAATTAATATTCTTTATTATGTCAAAAATTGGGGACATGTTATTTTTTTATCTCAGTTTTATCAATTTTACTAAAATCATGTTTTCAAATAAATTAATATAACTCGACAACGGAAGAAGATACAGACGTTATTCTTATAGCAAGATATGCTTGTTGAAAGTCCCCAAAGGTCGTCAGAAGATGACATTCGTGAGAAATGGAAAATAAAAAATCTACAGCTTAAACACTTTTTATAAATTTTATCATTATCATCGTATTGCAAGATTTACGAGAAAAGATGCATTTTCGGTCTGAAGCATACTTTTAAGAAACAAAATTTGTTCTACAAAGTTGTTCTGGATACTTGGGCCTTTATTATAAAATTACTGAAAAATAGGGTGGGCCATTTTATAAAAATGTGAAATTTTATTTTTTTTTATTTTACGGAAAATTGACATGAAATGTTCTACAAAGTTGTAGCGCAGCTTTTTCCCATCAACTTTGCTATATAAACTTTTTATGTAGCTCTCAAGCTCACTTGTTAAGAGTAATTTTACTTACCAGGATTAGGGTGTCCCTCAAAAAAGAATATTTATGATCTGCTCATTTCATTTTTCATTTGTCACCTTTGTTGTTTTCAAGGATGTCACCTTCTGAAAACTTTTGAGGCTTTTTAAAACGCGTGTTTTGCTATAAGAATATCGTCTGTATCTTCTTCCGTTGTCGAGTTATATCAATTTATTTGAAAAAACATGATTTTAGCAAAATTGGTGAAACTTGAGATAAAAAAATAACATATCCTTAATTTTTTGACATAATAAAGAATATTAATTTCTCTTTCAGATGCCGTGTGAACATATTTTTTATCTGCCCTAACCGGAGATATCAACTTATGAAAAAAATGTAATTTTGAAAGAAACAATTATAACTTTTGATCGGAAAAGATATTGGAGCGTATTTACCCATCAAAAGTTGTATTTTTTGAGCTCTAAAAGTCACCTGAAGACGACTTTTCGAGAAATAAAACAAAAAAAAGTAGATCAAAAATACAGTTTTTTTGAGGTACACCTAATCCAATTAGGGTAAAATTGCTCTAAATCAGCCAACTTAAGAGCTACAGAAAAAAGTTTTCTTTTAGCAAAATTGATTGGAATAAGCTGCGCCACAACTTTCTTGTAGAAACATAACATACGTCAATATTTCTGAGAAATAAAAAAATATTTTCTATTTTTTTATGATGGGCCACCCTATTTTTGGTAGAACCATAATGATGGGCTTATTTATTTCCAACAATTTTGTAGAACAACAGTTTTTTCTAAAAAATATAGTTTTGGCGTAAAATGCATCTTTCCGCGTAAATCTGAATCCTGGACCATAGTGCATTGCAATGTTGGTCAAACTGCTTGACCGTGTGTACGTTCCATAAGAAATATAGTATTTAACTTTACTGATGTATGACAGTCCTTAAATTATTGTTGTTATTGATACACAATCGATTTTTTAGAGTGCTGTCAAAACCTACTTTTAAAATATTCAGGAAATTAGACTCTCCAAGAACTTGCTTTGATAAAATTAGAAAGGTGCCCTGAGATTTTTTAAATATTTTTCCTTCAAAATACGCGCAATTTTCGAATTGCTGTGCGTATACATGAACGATTTTTGTTATTGAATTCGACAGCAAATGCAATTTTAAAATTTGGGGAGACTTGATCCCGTTTCTATGATATCTACGCAATAAATAATTTTTCCTGCCAACCCTTCATCAAATCTGTCAAATCTACAAAAAGTTAGAAGCCTGAGAACAGATTTATATTTTTTTGAATTTTTTCGCCAAATTTTTGTATGGGTGACTAATGGGGGATCAAATGTCCCCATATTGAGGCAATAACTTCAAATCCAAATATTCTGAAACTTTGATGGAATGTTCACATTTTCATCAGTACAAATCATTAAGCACATTTATGGCTTTGTGCTGTGAGAAAACGAAAGCATTTGGTCATTGTTATGAAAAGTTATTAAAATTTTGCGTGTCCAATAATTTTTTTTAGGTAGGTCAAAACAAACCGCCCTGCAGAATAAATAAGTTTGTCAATCCAAAAAATAACTCACAACATAAAGGTCATTTGTCTAGAGGATATATACGAAAAAGTACGCTAGAACAAAACTACTTTAGTTCTCGATAAAACAGGGGGTGATCAAGTCTCCCCGGAGATCAAGTCTACCCACCTTCCCCTATTGTGACATTTGACACAGATTTTGAAATCTAAGCATTTATCTTGAAAAATTCTTTAAACGCGATTTTTTTACACTGGTTTTGTTAGTTAAACCGTTTTTCAGGCGAAAAATATGATTTAAGCGTTATATAATCAATATCAGAAATAAAAGAATAAATTTCGTTGCCAAAATCGAATTGTTTTGTTGCCAAAATCTAGTGTTGCCAAAATCGAATGGGGACTGTATGTTGAAGATTTTGATTTGAAAAATGACAATCCATTTCCCAAACCAACATTTCCACATGCATGTAGAGATATGGGCAAATAACTTTGGGTGAACTGAATTCGAGTTGCGAACTTCGACACATTTTTCAAATCAATATCTTCCACATAATATACAACATACACTCAAACCTGTTTTTACGGCGCTTTTCTAAACGTCACTTCAGTTTAGGTCCCTCGTTTTACGGCACGTTACGTAAACATTTTTTCAAGTATTATTTCATCCAAAAGCAATCCTATAAGAAGGCACTCTTAGAAACCCAAAGAACTAAGTAGCTGTTTTGCATCTTCAACATTTGCTGAACACTGTCCATTCCAGGTTATCCAAGAATTCCCTGGAGTCTATACGCGTGACTAAAACCTTAAGATCTACACACATAACCAAAGAGCTGATAGCTCTTTCAAAAACTGGTTGATGTCCTATTGGATCCTTTAAACCTTTAATATACCTTCAATAACTGTTCCGTTTAAGGTCATCCTTGACTCCTAGACACGCGTAACTATAATAGGGCTGTTATCTCTTTTTAAAAATGGTTCATGTCCTATTTGAATCATTTGTTTGAAAAACTGCATATATCCGTTTTACACAAATTTGAGAAAACAACAAAAACTGTTTTTTTAACAAATTGGCACCAAATTTTTCGATTTCTTTGATACAGATCAATAGTTTTTGGCAAAACTTAACAACCTGGCGTATTCCCAGTGCGAAAACAGCAAACAGTACTCCATAAATGTTATTCAAAGTGAGTGCACATATGTAGTTTCTTAAACAAACGAAAAAATTTACATATATTCCTGACCAAAAATTTTTCATTTTTTTTGCTAGAATATGTATTTTTGGACGAGGTGGTTTCAGAATATATATATAAATATCATCTTGGCCAAAAATGTCACATATGCAGTTTCTCAAACAAACGCATTCAATAGCTGTTCCTTTCCAGCTCAACCAAGGATTCCCTGAAGTACAAGCCTTGAGGTCTACACGCGTAATCAAAAGGTTGAATGCGTTTTTTAATGAATCATGTCCTTTTTGATCCAGAAAACTAAATAGGATACGGCTTCAACAACTGTTCCGTTTCAGATCATCAAAGAATTCTCTGAAGTATAGGCTTTAAGGACTACACGCGTAACCAAAGGGCTGTTATCTCTTTTTAAAAATGAATCATGTCCTATTTGATCTATTAAACCAAATTGTATGCACATTCAATAGCTGTTTCGTTCCAGGTCAACAAAGAATTCCCTGGAGTACAGGCCTTGAGATCTACACGCGTAATCAAAGGGTTGATTGCGTTTTTTAAATGGTCCCTACCCTATTTGATCCATTAAACTAAATTGGATATGCATTCAATTGTTCGTTTCCTGGTCACCCAAGAATTCCCTGAAACTAGTGTTGGTGGAATCTCAAATTCTCAAATCTCATCGGCGATTCAAATCATGCGTGAGTCAAATTCCGTCAGAGCCATAGCCCAGAGAATCGCGATTTGCATCATTGCATGATTTCTACCTGTTCTTTATTATTAAATGCATTGAATTAACTTTTTTCGCTTAAAACAATGGCTAATAAATTCATATGTAAACAAAACAAACGCCTCGATTGTGTATTAACGCTTTTTAGAGCGAAATCATTTTCCGATGCGATGAGATTCTGTCCGAGAAACTCAAGCGCGATGCTCTTCCTACAGAATCGCAAGCGAGTTAGCTCGTGCACGAAGCCTCGATGATTGAGATTTGAGCACAGAGAAACAGACGTCTCTCTCAACACATGCTCCATCGTTCACTTTTCTAACGGTGAATTTATTTCTTTGTAGGTGGTCAATCTGCCACCGATGGCGCTTTCATCGATTTTGCTAGTGTGTGACGTTTGCGCACTACCGCCATCTGACTGCCGCTTTTCCAAACACAGTGAATTCAGCATTAGGCGATAATGTTTCCGTGGCGATGATTTTGATTGCATTTTGATCTAAGTGAGACGTCTGTTTCTTTGTGATTTGAGTATGGTTTTTCTAACACTTTAAATAAATTGGATATGCCTCCAAAAACTATTCCTTTCCAGGTCAACCATGAATTCCCTGGACTATACTGCCGCTAACCGCAAGTCAGACTTATCTGTATATGAGCGCCATATACAGATAAGTCTGACTTGCGGTTAGCGGCAGTATAGGTCTTGAGGTCTACATGCGTAACCAAAGGGTTGAAAGTTTTATTCAAATGATTCATGCCCTATTTGGTCCAGAAAACTAAATTGTATACGCCTTATATATTCTATATTCTTCACGCATAACTAGAAGTCTCTAATAACTTTTTAAAAATAGTTGATGTCTTTGTGACCCACTTTCTTAAATAACGTAACACTAAATTTGTTGTTTTTGGACCCCCACCCTCCCCCTCGTAACACTTTTTGTATGAGGGTTTAATTTTTTTTGTATGAATCGTAACGCTCGGCTTGACACCCTCCCTCCCCCTTCGGCGTTACGTAATTTGTGAAAGGTTCCATAGAAATCAAGCACATTCGTATGTTTTTGAATAGTTCCAAATCTAGGGAACCTTCGTTACCATGATCGTCTTTGCTTGTTTACCAACCCAGTGCACACTGAACTGTGTTCAGAGTTCATAACTAAGAACACAAACCACGTTCTTGGCTCATGTTCTGTTCAATATGCATCTCTTCAGTAACCTTGTTATTTAAATGAAATACTCTAATGCTAATCTAAATAGAGTTAAAAGACTGTACATGGAAGACATGAATGAGCCAAGAACTACGTCAGCTGTTGGGACTTTGGGGGAACCATCCATCGTTCACACCGCGAATATTGGACGACTGAGGTGTACCGATCATGTAGCCAGAATCTCGTAAAATAAGTCAATGAAAATTATTCTTGATAGCAATCCGACGAGAACAATATGGTGAGGTTCACAGCGAGGTTTAGGAGGTAGACGATTTCGCGAGAAAAGGAACAACTTGGTGGTCAATCCTAGATTTTTAATTTTACGTTTGCTTAGCAGGTATAACTTATTCTACAGAAATTCAAACAAAAGAATCAAACAAGTGCAACAGGATCTTGGTTCAATTGACATTAAGCGAATGACTTATACCACGTCATTACGAGTTACATTACGAGTCATATCACTTAAATAGCGTATTACAATATAGAACGTTAGATGCAGTAAAAACTAGAAGCACGGACGTTGATATCAAGTTTTTCTGATATAAGTGATATAGCTCGTAGTGCATTATTCATTTATTCGCAAAATTCGAACTAATCCCTTCTTACGGTTCGCAATTTCAATAAAAGCGAATGGTTCATAAGCATAACTAAATGAAAACAAACACTACAACTTTTCTTTAAATTTTATTACTCTCTTATTCTTGACAACTAATAATAAACGATACATCTATCCTCTTTTTTGGGAGAATTTTGTTTCCAATCGTAATATAGCACTTTTATTTCTAACGCATGTTGAAAAGAACTGGAATTTTTAATTTGATTTTACTCGCTGCTATTCCAGTTTTTACCTATTACAAATAATGGCATTCTATCGCAATTATAAATCATTTTTGAAGTATTTGATGATTGTGTCATGACATAAAATTTACTTTCTTTTTTTATTATATTTATAAAATACAATAATCAGCTTGGAAAAATTTGCCATATATTCGTGCAAGATTCAGCTGCTTTTTACGTGCAACAGAAATCAACATTTGACTAGAAGGTACTCTACAAACGAAAACATAATTTGATAATAGTTTGCCCTATATGTCCAATGTATTAGCTGTTACTCAAAAAAGAAATTTAAAAAAAATATTTGTTTCGGCGGTAGAAGGTTTGTGTTTTCTTTTCTCAATTATAGATTGAGTGTTTGAATGGTACAATTTATGTATCATCCAGTGCAGCAATGCTACCGTTACAGATTTACTTGTAATTCACCAACGTAAACTTATAAACTAATCAACAGAGCCGAGTTTGAACTACATTGTATTTATTTGGTACATAAACTATGCTTTCAGTTGTTGGCATCATTGAATCGCTCTTGTCGCAGAATTTATAGAGTTCATTTCTATTCAATAGTAAGAATTTTTATCGAAGTCAGGAATCGGTGACTAAAACGAAACAAAAAAAGAAAAAAACAGAATGAAAATAAAAACGTAAATAACATATTTGAAAAACGTAACGGATAAAAGGAAGCAAACAACACACTTCCTAGCAAACACGAATAACCAACAATAAAGGGAAACTTAACAGTCAACAATAAATTTTAATGGAATGTCATAAATAGTGTACAGGTCAGAGTGCCTAATGACTAAAAGCGGTGTAAATACTGTTTTCTTATGTGTGAAAATCTTCAATTATTTATTTTAATTAAAGTCTACAGTTACGTAATTTAGATAATCCTAGTCAAATATATAAACATTTTAATGAAATGTGGTTGAGAAGAGGATTTCCAAATAATGTAATATAAAAAGTGCATTGGCTGTGTTTGGTACATTATAAAGTGTGATAAATAATGCTTTAATGCTATATTTTCATATTACATATGATTTTTATATGCTTTGTACGTACAATCTATATATTTCTGGCGTGGATTGATAGCTTATTGTGTAGAATACATGAGTACAAAACTTAATTTATTTCGCTTATGTTACGCTCTAACTAAATACAAGCTGCTCTAGCTAAACGCTACAAATCGGAATAGTAATCAAACTACGAATGAAGTGTCAATTTGTGGAATTATCTTAAAGCATGTTGTGCCTGAAAATTGATTTTATTCTACTTTAGTGGCGGTGGTTGAAGTGTTAGGCTGTGCAACTGCCCCCGCTGCGATGTCTCCAAAGTAGTTGTCATCGTCCGGTGTCGGGCTCTGCGGAATGTTAGAAAACTTATGTGAATGTGATCAACAAATTAACCATGCAACCGCGAGACACAAATCCCGCCTTACGACTTGAGGGTGCATTTTTTCAGAACATGTGTCATTTTGCTGCTGAAAACAACGGGGTTTGCGTTCTCGTGGACATATTCTGCAGTCGATTTTTGCATAGCTGTGTGTTTGTACAGCGTTGGTACACGTAAGTCTTCGTTCACATTTCTATTGCAATAAAATATTTAGCTATTACGAAGTACAAGATGAAAAACTAGCAGAAGCTTTAGTATTAGATTACCGAGGCGCTGCTAAATTTTCAAAAATATGTATCAGCACGGAAAACAAGCGACACACGATCCTGGCGGAAATGGTTCTTTTCCAACAACCATAAGAAGCCATGTAAATTGACGCTGTATAGTGTTTCCATTGTACTTGCCACACAAGATACACACTCATGCAATGGCGAGCATTGAAAAGCTTTCAATTAATAACTGAGGAAATGCTAGTAGAATACTAAGTTGAAAAGTTTCCATTGGAATGCATGGAACAAGAAGAAGTTATCAAGTTATCATATTTCATTTTTGCGGTAGTTATAACAATTTTTCTAAGTATACACAGATAGAAGAGATTGTTGAAATTTACACGAAAAATAATGCACATAATGAAAATACCGATTAATCGCCAAAATGTTTGCAATTTCAATTGTTAGTATAATAATATAATTTACCGCACCACTATTCTGATTAGATTTTTTTGCATTATTTTTTCAGTACTTCTTGCAGTACCGTCGTCGGGGGGTTTTATGTAAGGAACCATAGGCGATACTTAAGGACAAGACTCCAGGAATCCAAATTGAAAGGCTCCCCCAGACCTAAGCAATTTCACATTTCACCGACGTGATGTTGGCAAGGCAACTAGTCGCCGCGATTCTATTGTTGGATCGCTACAGGGAATGTTCCATTAACGCTTTCATACCATCGGCGACAGAATCGCAGTTGCCAAGCGATAGAATCGCGTCGCTTGTGTTTGAGGGAACCTTTAGAACAATCGTCAGGTTTTTTATTTCACGCATGCTGCGACGTAGTAAAGCTAAAATTAAAATAAAATGACAGTTGTGCATTGTTTCCGTATTGAGTAATGTGCCTTTAAAAACGCGAGTGTACTTAGTTTTGGATTCCGTGAGGATTGTTCTTAAATTTTCTCGCGTTTTCAAGGGCACACCACTCAATACACAGAAGCAACGCATAACTTTTATCCTATTATATCAGCTTTGCTACACCAGTCGATATGAAAGTAACGCACAACTGTCATTTTTATTTTTTCAAGCATGCTGCGATGCAGCAAAGCTGAAGTAATAAAAATGACAGTTGTGCGTGTCTCCCGCATTGACCAGTGTGCCTTTGAAAATGCGAGTACTTTTAAATTTGGATCCCGTGAGAAGTGTCCTTAAAACGGTTTATTTCCTTAAATTCCATCACAATACCTACATAATTTTCTGTCCTGATGGAGCCCCAACAAATAAACTTTTTGTGTAGGTAAGTGTTATCCAGTAACCATTCTTAAAAGATGCAAACCCAATCCTAGGTACCATTTGAACTAGGCTAGGAAAAATAACAGCGCCTCCGGTTTTTTATACGTCCACTCCTGCTATTGGGAAAATACATTTCTTAAAACGCAACAAATCATAAGCTTGAAATCCAAACTCACACAATTGTTAAAACAAAAGGTAATAGAAACTTACAACTTTATTGTAGCGACCTTAAACAATTACGTATTTAGGGACTATTTGTTGAACTTTCTTCTACCTGGATGTACATAGATCGGATTTGTGGTATGATCAATAAAACTTGTACAAGTATTCCTAGGAAACAAAATCGAATGGAAGCAAGAATTACCGCCAAAATTCATAACGGAACTTACGACAGAAATAGACAATAATGGTCGATCCTACAATTGTTTTACCAATCACATATATTGTATAAGCTAGCTAAGATTTGACCAGAATTTCGGAAGAGACGCGTAAATCTAGAAGATTGCTACATGACAGAAACGCATAACATAGCTCTAGGAAGCCAGGCTTGCGATCAACGATTAGACAGGATATACATAAAAGGCCATTCATCGCTGTTTGCTTGGCGATAGCATATTTCAATAGAGGAGAAACTCTCTGGAACCCGTTTTTACCTGTGATGGTGGTGTCAGAGCTACCGGATGATCAATTTGCTTCAAGTAGTCCTTGTCGTCGAAAATTTTCTTATCGCCTCCTCCCGGCTTATGTTTGATGTTTTCCAGTGAGCCAATTTTGCTCTCAGCCTTGATGTCCAGCTTCTGATTGACAATCTGAAAGTGGAAAAGTTATGAGAAAAGATGTATTTGCCATGCGAAATGTGTAACCAGAGTAAGTGCTCTTGTGACGGTTCCTCCATTGAAAATATGTAGGGAACATCGAACAATTGAATGAAGCTGATGTGGAACAACCACCCAAAAATATAATGAACAGTACTCAAAAACGGATGTGATTTTCGGCCACAGTATTGTTGGCTCTTTCATAGAAAAGTCTACTTGTGGTGTTCAGCAGGAATATGTTAACAGAAAAAAATATTCCTGGTAAAGTGCTTATGATTGTGTAGTTTGTGCATATACAACTGGAAGCAGTGAATGAAATGGTTTCAACTTGCAATGCATAATTCTCAGTTGAGCGTACTATTCTGATTACTTGTCTAATAGTATCCACATTATTACTACCAGAAAACAAGAAATGGGAAGCAAATTAGCTGGTTTATAATTTTTGTGATCTATTTCCAGCGGTGAGCACGTATGCTAGCAAAAAGAAAAGGAAGAACTTTTTGCTTTATATTGGGGAATTGACGGCTTTGTTCTATTATTGTCATTATTAGTTACTGCGTGAATCGCTTATTTGTCCCATATGGGCGAAACCAGCAAAGATGGCACAGATAGCAAATTCACGGCAATTCTCATATCGAATGAATGATACCAAATTTGGCCCAATTCTTTGTATATCAATATTGAATATTGTGGCCAAATTTCATGAAATTTGGTCAACAAAAACCCCCTGACATTAATAGAATAAAACCTGCAAACCGTCCTTATACTTTCCGTTTAAAAGATTCTTCTATTTGTTCCCAATTATGTCTCAGGTTTGGTTGTTACTATTGAATGACAAGTCAATAGATACGAAGATGTCCATATCATATTTGATCATCCGTTTTATGAAGAAGCGTTTAGAAGCAAAGGACAATAAGAATCAGAAGTTTTGTTCCAAGGTAGTGAGCTGTAAACGATCTAAGTAATTTTCCATTGCATGAATTTTATAGAAAACATAATAGTTTTGCCCGATTTAGTGCATCTAGATAAGATAGTATCTAATCCGCTTGCGTTAACTTTTTCTTGTCTCAACTATAAAATCCTTTGTAATCAGACAACCCTATAGAAATAGTATATACATATATCATGTCAACTCAATGTACTCTCTCTCATCATTCCAGTTCAGGACAGCTACAGCTACACGATCGGCAGTGTTTTTAGTTCGCGCATTTCG
The DNA here is from genome assembly GCF_024139115.2 of Armigeres subalbatus. Taxonomy (NCBI): domain Eukaryota; kingdom Metazoa; phylum Arthropoda; class Insecta; order Diptera; family Culicidae; genus Armigeres; species Armigeres subalbatus. The sequence continues at coordinate 147,475,682 of NC_085139.1, forward strand.
CTAAAGTTTTTTTTTTCGTTTGTTCGTCCTCTTGCCTTTGTTTTCACTTCGTCGTGGTGGCGTTAGCCCTATGACATACTGAAGCGTGTATGAGCGCGAACGCATCCAAGCAGTTGTAAAGCAGAATATCAGAAAAATGAATAATTCATAAACAAAATTATTTTATTTGTCTTGGACGCGGTCGAGCGCGCATACGCGTCAGTATGTCATTGGCTTTATTCTCTTCCAAGCCCATCATGGAAGACTCGGTGGCCGAATCGGTCGTGGGTATTTAAGGTGCTGAAGCGCACTGCTCTTGGAGGCGCGGGTAACCTCTTCAAGCAGCTTTTGCAGAGCAACGTATATTCGTCGACGACGCCGGCAACCCGCCGAAGAGAAGAAAGCAGCAATCGCAACTGCCGCAAGTGCAACCAGAGCTGAAGGAGAAGTGCCCAACTGTGTTTGTGAAGGGCGATCCGCCAGATTTGCGGTAAAATAGGAATAAAAACCACCATCAATCCGTTCCACACAATCCGAGGTCCACACGTATGAGTACTACACTCATGGCCATCCCGACACGAAGTCGCTCACGGCTTTGTTGCGAGAACTCAACGACATGAGCGAGGAAGAGGAGAAGCTTCAAGCTAGAATGTTTTGGCTTGAAGCATAAAATGTATGCATCGCTCGTCACGAAAAAGCGAGGAGATATCTCGATCACCTTTACTTAATCTATCTGAAGCACGGCTCCACCACCTGGAAGGACCTGAAGATGGTCGGCTCTATAAATTACACCGTCGTTAACTGGGAGCGATGTCACGCAGTGCACTAACTGCTTCAACTATGGACACGGCACCCGGAACTACCGCATGAAGCCGCGCTGCAACGAGTGTGGCGACCCAACGGATCAGTGCAACAAGATGGAGGTGGCCGATTCCAAGTGCGCCAACTGTGGCGACAAACATCGGGCCACCACAAAGGGCTGCCCGAAGCAAGCGGAGTTCCATTCTTATTTAATTATCTTAAAGATAACTCGTCCAGCTCAAAGCCTTTGTAGTGGTATGTTGCGAGACTATCATCATCATCATCCTGGAAATCCGGAGAAAAGATTCCACCGGGACCCTTCCCAAGAAGAACTGTGTTTCTGCACTCAACGAGGTGATCTCGAGTGAACTATCCGGCTATGGTGGTTCCCCGACTATATATACCGACTGGTATTGAGCCACCCGGAGTGGAAATTAATTACTATGTCTAAAACTCGATTATGCATATGCACAACATGTGATAGATTAAGTTCTAGAAAGGTATTGGAGGAAAACCGCTATTTTCCGTCCCTCCCAGTTGTTTTTCAATAACTGCCTCCGTTACGGAGATTGATACACCGACCTTGACTCTATGGATTTCGTAGACTACCTGGAGCCCACGACAACATCAAGAACTACTTGGAATACAAACATATACCAAGAAAGGGTCACGCTTCTTGTTTATTCGGGGGCAGCAGGGACTTTGTCCAAGGGCTTGACGACCCCTCCCCATGGCCACTGCGAGTTAGACCGGGACCATCGTCCCTAACCCCTAATCCCAAGGCGTCAAGCGACCCGTGCCGAGGGGATGCATGGCCAAGGGGTGAAATAATGAGCTAGGCCTTTAACGGAGCCTGTGGGGTACCTGGGCACCCTCCACAGTAATTGTCCCTTACCGCGTCATGCTGAGCTCTGGCGTGGTGGACCTCTTTTCCCGAGCAACTCGTGGGACCATAATGGAAAACCAAGTCAATTCTTCGATTAGTGGTAGTAGTGTAGGCGACAACCCCTTCGCAAGAGGTGGGTTGTTCAGGTCTCCGCCTAGGAGGCCAGAGGCAATAGTCGGCAGCTCAGTGCGCAGCGCCAGCGTGGGTCACTCAACCTTCCTCTCGGCTATAAAAACGCCGGTAGGGGTTATTGACGGCCCATGGCTTGTGGAGGCGATGAACCGCAAACGCGATGGGCTTTCCAGGGTGACCAGCGAACCGGGAAAACCGGGAGAACCGGGAAAAACCCGGGAATTGAAAATCACCGGGAAAATGTCGGGAAATATGCGGGAGTTTTAATAACCACCGGGAAATTTGAAAATCTGCCTCTGTCTTGTAAAAAATAGTGCAGACATTTCAAGCACCATGAGAGAATTGGTAGACGCGTTTCATTCTATTTCAGGGCTTACATTTTTTTGTACATACTGAAAGCTCGAGCAAATTTAATAAAAAAATAGGTTACTTTCCTTAATCGATTCCCAATCAAGAGTTGTTTGATTGAAATTTGGTTTACAATTATACACAGTAATTTGTGACATCATTATGTCATTTCGTCGGTTTCGTCAAAGTAGATTTTTTTTTCACTTCATCCGTATTCTTGTTTACGGACGAACTATACCTTCGAACGTAAACAAGAATAAGGATGTTTGACTTATAGAACATCGTTCATATGCTCTTAAAAAATATTTTTAATGTCAAATTGTCGACTGTTTTGAAAAAATGCGATGCAGAGGAGATGTTTGTAAATCGTACATTTGTCGTACGTAATAAACGAACGCTATTGCACCTTTGCAAGATCTTGTTTAAAATTTCTTCCTTGCAATGAGAGATAAGTTTCGGATTAAAATATGTTCACAAAAATATTTTAAGCTCTTTTTAGTGGAATGTATTCGAATGAAACGTAGTCCCGCCCCCATTTTTGGCCCTTCATACAGCAATATGTTGAATGCAAAATCATATTGAAATTTGACCTTACTGTCAAGTGGAACCGAATGCAGAGCAAGACTCTAGCCAGGATGGTGGCTAACTACACACATACATACATGTATTCGAATGAAACGTAGTGGAATTAAATGGAGAGTACTTAACTTGTCTTAGACGGTTGATGTTCATAAGTTATATAGAAAACTTAGTCTTGAAAGGCCCTGATTCTGATAGCGCATTATTGAATACATTTAAATATGAATTTTAATAATTATTAGGAGTATGCATGGTAGGTTTCCTAAAGGAATCAAACAATATGCTTTGTTGCTATTTAAAAAAATATTTACACAGTGTCTGCAAATTATCCGTACAGATTTTAATAGTTTGCTTCTACAAATCAAAAACAGACAATAATGGACTGAATTGGTAGCTATATGGGCATAACAACTCAGCAGGCTGTAACAGATGTATGTTCTGAGAACACTGAGTGTTATTTCATGTATAAAAAAAAATCTTTGTGATTGCTTTTTTTTCGGTTTTCCGAATAAAAAATAAATGCCTTCCTACTCACCCGATTTGGATTGAATTTATCATTCGGTATGGTCTATCTTGAAATCAACAGCCATCAAAACATCGAACATATTATCGAGACATACACCCAAAAAAACAAATCTGGCAATCATTGTATAAAATCTTGGCATATACAATTCTGTAAGCTTTTTATACAAATATTGTATTAAAATAATACAAATCTGTATTATTTCAATACAAAAATTGTATTAAAATCTTCTGAAATTGTATATGCCAAATCATTATACAGTTTCTGTAAGGTTCTTATGCAGAATTGTATTAAAATCTGCCATCCGCTGGTTGGGTGTATGAAATCATGTCACAATCGTAAAAAATGTGTGAAAAGTATCTGTATAGAAACGTGCGGCCATCGTGATTTTTTTTCCAACACGATCGAAGGCATACAACTCAGGATACAGGGGTCATTTTGATGTGAACAAATTCAGCTTGGTTTATGTAGTCCTATTATAATAACATGCAATGCATGCTGATTCTTTAATTTATTCCAAAAAATATTTAAAAACCTGTCTTGTTTAATTTGCAGACACCATGTAATTCTATCAAAATGCTTGATACAAATTTGTGTAAATATTATCTATGTTTAAGTTATTAAATTTCCAACCAAGATAATTTGGAAAAATTCAAAATCTTAGAGCTCATGCACGACCAAATAATATAGAATCAATCATCAGTCTGGATGATTTGTGTTATTTGTTGGTCTAAGCAGGAGTTTTACTTGACTTCACTTCCTTCCCATAGAATATGTAATATGTAATCTGAAATGTGTGAAAAATAAATTCCTATACAAGATTTTTATATCTAGCAGGCATCCACTCTTTTACATTTAATTTTGCCTCTAACTTACAGGAAAATTATAAAAATTTGTAAGTTTTTGATTTTTTATTAGGTGTAAACTTTTTGTATCGGGATATTTTCCAAAATACCGGGAGAAAACCGTGAAAAAACCGGGAATTCGGAATTCAATATCCACTGGCCACCCTGGCTTTCGGCCTTCGAGGTAACGACGGAACAGCTGGACGCCATCATCGACTTTGCGTCATCGAAGCATAATATCAGCAAGGACCTCAAGAGGAGCTTGCAGAAACTTCGAAAGTCGATGCTGGACGCCAAGCTGGAGAGGGCGGTTGGGACGGCCAAGTGTAAACCCGTGAAATCGGTGGAGTCGAGATCTACCCAGACTGAGGCCCAAGGATTCGCGGACTCGGGCAAGGTCGAATCGACCGAAGGCGTGCCAAACGAAGACGGTGGTGCCAAAGTCTACTCAGACTGAGGCTCAAGTATTTGCGGGTACGTCGGGGGTGACTGCTCCAACGGAGCAGACACAAAAACGGGGGAGACAGTCTCCAGGGGATGAGCTCCCTGGGGGCCGCTCCAAAACGCGGAGGGTTACTACCCCGAACAAGGGTAGTGGGGCTGAGAAGCTGAACCCCGGCCAGGTACCTCCAAAACTGGGGGTGGAAGGTCATGGAAAGGTCCGTCCACTCAGGAAAGACGGTGGCAAGGGGCTACGGCAGGCTGAAAGTTCTCAGCTGCACCAGACCAGGGAAATATAGGGGGATGACGCCTCCTGGACCCTGGTCAAGAACAAGAGGAAACCGAAGACGTCAAGGGCCGAAAAGAAGGCCCAGGCGAATGAGGGTAGCAAGAAGTCTAGGGTAGGCGCCAATCACTCCAGGGGCGATGCCCTAGTCATCACGGCGGACGAGGCTAAGTACTCGGATGTTTCGAAGGCGATGAGGAGTGACGTCAAGCTCGGTGAACTCGGCGCCGACGTACGTCGAATAAGACGTACCCGGATGGGCGAGATGATCCTCGAGCTGAAGCAGGGCGTCTCGCAAAAGGGCGCCGCCTACAAGAAGTTGGCGGAGGAAGTCCTAGGCGAGACGGTCAAGGTGATGGCACTCACGACGGAGGTGAATCTAAGGGTTAAAGACCTGGACGAGATCACCGAAGTCGAAGAGCTCGTCACGGCACTGCGGCGACAGTGTGAAGTGGAGACGCCCACCGCAGCCGTCCGGCTACGGAAAGGTCAGCAGGGACGCAGGTAGCATTGGTTCGGCTATCTGCAGCGGACGCCTCAAGGTAGTTAAGTTGAGGGGAGCGTCAAAAGTGGGATGGTCGGTATGCCCTGTGCGCATATACGAGCAACCCGAAGTTTGCTTCAAGTGCCTGGAACCGGGGCTCAAGCAATGGGACTGCAAAGGCCCTTTACAGAAGCAATCTCTGCCGACGCTGCGGATTGGAGAGATATAAGGCACAATGCTGCACGAACCCTCCCAATCGTTTGATTTGTTCCAGCAAAGCTGTGAACAGCAAGCACCCCATGGGGGGTTCGATGTGCCCGGCGTTTAAGCGTGCTGCAAAATCACAGTGCAGGTAACGCAGCTGGTTTGCTCGGCCTCGCCCGAATGTTTGGTGTGCGCAGGTTTAGAGGAAACGGCGGAACACGTGTTGTTTGTGTGCTCACGTTTTTCGCGAAATGCGTGACCACATGCTTGCCACATGTGGTTTGGACACTACCCCGGACAACCTAGTTCGGAGGATGTGTAAAGATGAAGTTGGCTGGAACGCCGTTTTCATCGGCTATCGCCCAAATCGTCTCGGAGCTACACAGAAGGTGGCGCGTGGACTCAAGGAATGGCTAGTTCAGGCGCAAATAAGAGGTGGTCAAGGGATCAGGTCGGCTTCATGAGTCATACCGGTGGTCATGCTCTGTGGTCGAACTCGATCCTTTTATCGAACAAGTGGCCGCGCGATGAACAACATGGTATCGTCGCTTTCGCGGCGTCGGCCAACCGGGCGGGTTCCGAGCCCGAGGACGGAAAGGGGTCCTCGTCAAGGCTGGGGCAGGCGTAGGCCTCGCGTCAGCAAGCCCCTCTGTGTGCTGGCGAATAGGCCCTATCGCAGAAAGGTCAATTTGGAGTGCACGCGGCATCATCATTCTTGATACCAGTCGTGTAGAGAAAAGCAGGCGCGAAGTCGACCCTTCCCACCTTCCGAGGACATAGGGCGTGGTAAGGCCACCAAGAAAGCCAGCAACGCGCTGGCTCGATACCATGGTTTTCTTCTAAAAGGCGAGTTACGATGTTCGGTGCTGCAAGGACACGCAGCTAACCTCGAGGGTGCGTTGTGCACTGCCCCCCCCTTTGAAGCATTTCTTTCTGGTTGTACCGAAGGGACTATGGGCTTGGCGGCAATGGAAAAGGTTCAGCGGGTCGGGGATGTAGTCCTGCCTCCCTCGGTGATCCCTAACCCCGCACTTCCTGGTCAACCCAGGATGTCTGTTGAGCAGATTCCCCCTCCATTGTTTAGGAAGAAAAAAAAGCTTCTTGTTTATTCTACGATAACTGCCTCCATTACGGAGATTGATCCGAAGATCTTGACTGTATGGAGTTCGTAGACTACCTGGAACTCACGACAACAACAAGAACTACATGAAATACAAACATATACTAATATGGGGTCACACAACTTGTTTATTCTTCAATAACTGCCTCCATTACGTAGGATGATCCACAGACCTTGAATCTTTGAGTTCGTAGACTACCTGGGTAACGACAACAACAAGAACTACTTGGAATACAAACATATATCAAGAAGGAGTCACAAAGCTTGTTTATTCTTCAATAACTGCCTCCGTTACCGAGGTCGATCCCCAGACCTTGACTCTATGGAGTTCGTAGACTACCTGGAGTCCACGACAACAACAAGAACTACTTGAAGTACACACATATACCAAGAAGGGGTCACGCAACTTGTTTATTCTTCGATAACTGCCTCCATTACGGAGATTGATCCGAAGATACCTTGAGTCCACGACAACAACAAGAGCTACTTGAAGTACACATATATACCAAGGAGAGGTCACGCAACTTGTTTATTCTTCGATAACTGCCCCCATTACGGAGATTGATCCGAAGATCTTTACTGTATGGAGTTTGTAGACTACCTGGAACGCACGACAACAACAAGAACTACATGAAATACAAACATATACCAAGAAGGGGTCACGCAACTTGTCTTCAATAACTGCCTCCATTACGGAGGTTGATCCACAGAACTTGAATTTATGGAGTTTGTAGACTACCTGGAACCAATGACAATAACAATAATTACTTGGAATACAAACAAATACCAAGAAGGGGTCACACAACTAGTTTATTCTTCAATAACTGCCTCCGTTACTGAAGTTGATCCACAGATCTTGACTCTATGGAGTTCGTAGATTACCTGGTGCCCACGACAACAACAATAACTACTTGGAATACAAACATATACCAAGAAAGGGTCACGCTTCTTGTTAATTCTTCGATAACTGCCTCCATTACGGAGATGGATCCAAAGATCTTGACTGTATGGAGTTCGTAGACTACCTGGAATCAATGACAGCAACAAGAACTACTTGGAATGCAAACATGTTTTGAGAAAAGATCATTGGATGACCCGGAACATATACTGTGAAAGCATTATATGCTAAACACCATAAAGAGCATGTACCGTTTTTGAATTTGTACGATAGACCTTTGGTTACGTTAGCAGACCATAAGATCTTATTCCAGTGATTTTTTGGATGACTGAGGCCTTACTCCAGGAGTTTTTGGAGACCCAGAATATGTACTGTGAACACCGACTATTCTAAGAAGCGCAATGAGCATGTAATATATTTGAAACTGGTTGATAGTCCTTCGGTTACTTGTGTAAACTCTTAAGCCTTACTTCAAAGATTTCTTGCATAACCATGGACAAAAGCTGTAAACCTTGACAATGGGCAAAAAGTATATGAGTTTCTATTTCCAAACCTGTCAAAATTATCTAAATCGGTTGAAGATTGTTAAAGTTATTAAAATATCAATTTATGGGAACACGGGTACCCTGTCGGCCATCCACGTGGTAAAAAAATCAGATGCCCCTCCCCACGTCTCTCCTCACTGTATCAAAGTGATTTTCTCACAGATTTCTCACTACATTTTATGGAGTTCTTAGATGTCACCGAGTTTCAGCTATAAAAATTCATTGGAATATTACCACTTGAAGTTGAAAAAGGAACACGGGTACCCCGTCGGCCGCATAAGGGTTAAAAGAACTCCGTGTTCTCGAACTATTAACTCGTGTATTATGGCGTCAAATTGTTGATTCAGTGGTTTCTGTTTAGATGTAAACTAAATAAATGAATGAATGTGCTTGTGCATATTGCATATTGGTGGTAGAGTTTTGTGTGGAAATTAGAAGTTGTGGGTTCAAGTCAAGATTGAGCCATCGTTCTCACGAACAGTCTGTAGGTCGGCTATCGCTCAAAAACATTTTCCTTGTGTTGAATTTGTTGAACACATGGGCCAACCTGACCCTTATTTGGCCAAGTGTCACCCCCGATGACGGTGCTTACATCATAGTTTTCCATTGTATTGTTCCGAATACTATGGCTTTCAATTTTAACCAATTTTGTGATTTCGACCTTTTGTCCCTTCGACCTTTTCTCCATTCGACATTTTGTCCCGTCGACCTTTTGTCCATTCGACCTTCTGTCCCGTCGACCTTTTGTCCCTTCGACCTTTTGTCCCTTCGACCTTTTGTCCTTTCGACATTTTGTTCCGTCGACCTTTTGTCTTTCGATCCTTTGTCATAGATTCTGAATTAAATAATGTGTCACATACGCACCCCTAGGAACCCAACAGTCAAGTTTTAAAGTTCGTGGCTGAGTCATACAAAGAGGATTAAGAGTCTGAACGCTAAGTCAAGGATTGGAATAATATGTTTAATTATATGATTAATTTCATTCTTGTGCCTGTCGTACGTTCTTTTCTCGAAGGCTCAAATAATTGAAGATATTATCACATAACGCGTACAATAATGATTAATAACAATTCTGAAATATATGTGCCCTAATAAGCTGTGTACGATGTTTGCATATCGGTCATTGTGCAAATGGAACACTTGGTTGGATAAATCAACCATTGTGATATAAGTTCGAAAAAATCTCATGAGAAGGCACAACTTGATACAATAGCAAGGCATTATAAGGATATTTGAAATAACTGTTAATAACATCGGATTTAAGGGAAGCATTGAATGTTCAGGCGATTTACTAATGTAATAATAATGTATGACTTACTAAATTACTGTTGTAGGATAAGTTGGATAAAACGGACAAATGCTCGTAAACAACTGAAACTAGTTTATCAATGAACTATTTTTCATAGCAGATTTTTATACAGTTCTGTGTTAAAATCTAGAAAAGTTTGTTTATGATTTTAGCAAATAGAAATTTGGAAGATTTTGATGCAATCATTGTATTAAAATGTAACAATTAGATTCTATACAGAACAAAAAGATTTGTTTTTTCAACTCGATCTACAAACTAAAAGAAAATTCGGAATTCGCTTCCGGATATTTCGCATTAGCTTCAAAATGTTTCGGCAACTATGCTACAAACACTATATGATCAATAAACTAACATGTCCGTTTTACCCACGTAAACCCTGCATATGTGGAAATTTTGGAATTAGTTAGCACGGGCTTTACATCAATCGCAATTACATAAAATAGCAACATTGAACATAAATATAAAAAAAAAGATAAAAATACTCGCTACTATTTTATTACATACTTTAAATGATGTTCAAAACATTCATTACTTACGACTCTTTTTTTCTGTTCAACAATGATGGCACTTCCAGGCTTACGAGAATATTCAAGACAGGCATTATGATAAAGGAATATGCATGGCATAAGGCGGATTATTAAGAGGCACGGAAAATTAAATGATCAAATGGCATGGTATGATCCGAAAGAATGAATCTTTACTGATGATATTTGGAATGCGAAACCCACGACCACTGATGGAGCATATATTTTTCTATTGAAACTGATGCGAGTTGAATTGCTTACGACATTCTGTTCCCGAGTAAGTCCACGATTGCAAGGCCACCTACACCGTATCTAATGAATGAATAGGCAATAAAACGACTTTGGGGTGTGTTCTTGGATGCACGACTGCGCATACTTTTTGGTTGATTGACGAAATTTTATGAGGCAAGTTAAATTCAAGAACAACTACAGCGAATAAATATTACGGTAGGATTAGCCATACTGAGCAAACACTAAATTACCTATATTGTCTAATATTGTTCTGCTTGTTACGCCCCGCAAACCATTGTCAAGATGAAATATGAGATACAGCGAAATTAATAGATTGGTTGAGGCAACGCATGCAGTGTCAAGGAGCCAAAACACAAACTTTCCGGTTTGCAAATCATGCTGGTAATATAAACACCTACACATACCCTAAACAAGAAATGAGATTGTCGAAGATCGTGCAACAAGTTGAGCTTTTCTATGAATAAGCCAATTAATTTACCCCTGGTGTGAATTTTGTTCCCATAGTAATACGTATTATTCTTTGAATTCGTTATTTATATAAATAGGGTTCGAAAAGGTTTCGTAAAGCCTCAATATTGGAAAATGTAGACTAGAAAAGATTCCTGAGGTACGTTGAACATTCGTACTGATTTGCGGTATGTGGAAAAGATGTTTACAAAAATCACTCTTAATAGACGAGATTCCACCGATTTGTCTCATGGGCCATCAATATAAATGATCTATACTGGGTACGTCTTTTCATTACCTTGACATCTCCACCGCCGGGCTGATAACCCAGGTTGTCTTTGGAGCCAATTTTCGGCCTTGCACGATCCTTGAAGTCCGTTTTCAGCGTTTCAATCTTCTTGTCACCACCGCCAGGTCTATGGCTTGCGTTGTCCAAAGATCCTATTTTGGGTTTCGCATTCCATGACAGCTTGGTTGTTACTATCTGTGAAATAGAGGAAATACATAGTTCAACAGGATTGAAAACAAATTGAATTAATAGCTAAGTTATAATAAATCGATTTCAAATCTGCTGTTTACGTCGACGGCATAACATATCAATAGAAAATAATTAATGAAAAAAGAATCATGAGCACATAGCTTTACAGTCAATAAACCTATAAGAACGTCAATAACTTATAATATTTCTTCCTTGCTCAATGGCGTAGAATGCCAAATAATGAACGGTGTAACTCGAAAGCGCCTGTGAAAACGCCTGCGCCTGTGAAAACGCCTGCGCCTGTGCAAACACCACCCAATCCAAGCCAGACGTACCAAATTGCATATAAATCTGGTCACGATCCTGATTGCAACTCCTAAACTGATTACTGATCTTACTCGCTGCTATTCAAACAACTCAGAAGACCTAACAGTGGCAGAAGACCGAAGAAATCTTCCCCTGTAAAAGCAGAGAGATCTTTCGATCTTTCGATCCGCAATATGGTGAGGAAAGAGGATGTTACCATCTTATTTGGCCAAAAAGGACAAAACGTGCTGGCCCACAAGTCTATAAGGAAGAATGGCTGACGAAATCAAGCAGCGTCATGAATCACGATGAATGGCGAGACCTTTGTCAAGACGGATACAAAACAGTTGTGAGGCAGATGTTTTACGTTGGACATCATGGTAGGACATTTCACGCAATCTCACGCAGTATAGTGCATACAAAACGTAGAATTAAATTTGTATCAAGCTCTGTAGCGAAACTCACCTTCTTATCGCCACCCTTAGGAACGTATGCATCGTTTTTCGCCTCGATTCTAGGTGCCGCCTTTATGTCTAATTTTCGGGTCTCTATTTTCACGTGACCTCCGCCAGGTTTGTGCGTTGCATTCTCTAGGGATCCTATTTTAGATCTAACCACCTTCAAATTGGGCGAAGGTGTTGCGCCGACTTGGATCTTGTTCATTGGTACCTCTAAAATAGGAAAATAGTACATATGAATAATCGCATAGACAAATTGAAATATATAAAACTTACTTTTGATTAATGGTTCGGTTGGAGTTTCGGGAGTTTTAGCAGTTAGCCGCTGCTTAGAAGTGCTTCTGGATCGTGTTTGAGGAGTGATGCTTTCTGGACGTCGCAGTGATGGAATTTTGCTGGGTGATTTCAATGGAGAACCTGGAGAATTTGGACCATTGCGATCCTGATAAAAAAAATAAATAAAAAAGCTTATGAATTGTTGAATGCCACCAAAATATTTTCCCTACCCTAATCGATCGTTTTAACGAAAATTTCACTCTATTAGTTTTCTTAGCGATTTTATCTTTGATCATTGAACAGTTAAAGGAAAAACTTTCTCTTCAAATCAGCACACACAATCAACTGTGTCCCTTTTATTGAGTATTTGAAAGGGGGTAATATGTTTCTACACAATACACGATCTCAGACGGAACAGCACGCAATTCTTCGTAGCGGATGTCAACAGCCGACTGAATTTCAAATTCAATGTGACCGACTGCAGAAGCACGCCGTCGCGCAAAGTGATTAATATCTAAAAGTTTAATGAACCATGACTACAGCCCATATTGCTCCCAATTCTTATTAACCGCATGCTTGCAATCCGACGTTGAGCATAAGATCACAAACTAGCTCAATGTTACGGTGGATAATTCATGGTTTATATGACAATACCTTGCTGATTCAAAAATGAAAAAAAATGATTCCACATAGGGTGAGTGATGATTTTGACAGCTTTTTTATAATTATTCAACGACCTTAGCCATCCCTTCTTCTAGACTTCTAACAAACATTTTTTTTGCAATTAGACTTTCATACTCATGTTCAACAGTTTGGGTTTCAAGTTTGGCGAACCAAGCACTAATAAGAAAACTAAACATTGTTTCGCATACATATTGTATGAGCAGCAATTCCAGCGAATAGTAAAACGTCAACGTTTAATCAACGTTTAATCAATATTCGAAACTATCCTCTGATCTTGGTCTCCTGGACGGTTAACAAATCGATATAGAGGACTTTGGCCTTATTTTTAAGTTTAAATAAGCTCAATGGGACAAGCAATAGGTATTCCCAGGGCATCTACGGTACGGTACTGTGGGCAGCAGGGACTATGTCCAAGGGTTTGAAGATCCCTCCCCAGGCCATCTGCGAGTTGTGGCGCATGCCTAGGATGTGGTGGGAGTTTGACAGTGGGCCCTGTTAAACCTCTATAAAAAGCCGTATGTATCTGCAAGTAGGTTCTGCCAGCGACCGTGTTACCGCTCCAAAAGCGCACACAAGCCCAAGTCCTGGTGTTAGGTGGGACGCCAAACAGCCCTGACACGACGATGGCCCTCCGGCGAGGACAGGAGGTTTGCACCAGTCCCAATAAGCCGCCTGGAAAACGGCTGATTACGAAGAACAATATAAAGAGATAATGCGACTCGATATAATCGGTAAAGACCTGAGGCGACGAAAAGGATCAGTGAATTGGAAGCTTTGGAACATGGAACTGCAAGTCCGCTAGGGTTTCGCAGGTCGCAACTGTACTTGAAGTCGTGGCGCTGCAGGAGATTTGTTGGACAGGACAGAAAGTGTGGAGAAAAGCAGGAATCAGGCGGCTACCTTCTACTAAAGCTGTGGCACCACCACCGAGCTGGGAACCGGCTTCATAGTGCTGCAGGTGGTGCGCCAACGCGTGATTGGGTGGCAGCCAATCAACGTAAGAGATGTGCAAGCTGAGGATTAAAGGTCGTTTCGTCAACTATAGCATCATCAACGTGCACTGCCACACGAAGGGAGACCTGACGACGAGAAATAAGCGTTCTACGCACAGCTGGGTTACAGACATACGATGGATGCCCACGGCGGGACGTCAAAATCGTCATCGGTGACATAAACGCGCAGGCAGGAAGGGAGGAATGGATAGACCGGTCGCTCGGACCGGATAGTCTCGTACACCGTATCCGAATGACAACGGCCAACGATGCATAAATCCTTGCAGCCTCCCGCGGAATGGTACGGTCCGAAGCACCTTCTTTTTCCCGCTGAAAAATATCCACAAGAGCCACACGCCAGAATCAATTAACCAAGAAACCGAAAACCAAACTTGACCACGTTATAATCGACGGTAAATTAATAACTACTCCGACATCACGAATGTCCGCACTTACTGCAGTGCGAATATTGGCGAATCTGACCACTACCTCGTTGCAGTAAGCTCTGGTGTTTCAAAACTCTCGACGCAGTGTACAACACACGTCGAAATCGGACGCCGCAACTTAACATTGAAGCGGCTACAAGACAGTAGACTAGCCCAGAATACGCAGCAACTGGAAATGCATTTTACCAACGGAAGAGCATCTGAAGGCGCGTCTCTGGGCATTAAGGCAGACAGGGAGATGATGCCTTATTTAAATGGCATGAAGATTTGCCCGGTATAAGGAACACCGAGGAAATAATGCCTTGTTTAAAATGAACATTTTGCCTGGTATAAGGCATTGATGCTTCTCTCAATGGACGTGTTTTCCATTACGGCAGACAGAAGATGATGCCCATTGCTTTAAATGGATGGGTTTGCCCTGGGTATGAGCCAGACACCGAGGAAGATGGTACTATGCCTTGTCAAATGAACGCGTTTGCCTGGTATAAGGCAGACAGAGGAGATGACTGCCTTCTTTAAATGGATTGTGTTTTGAAAGCGAACAAGGATGATACTTTAAGTCAGTCTTCCGGTGAAACTGGGTCCCAACTCTTATGGCTTATACAAACTCTTACTCACTCACTTCCTCTGTCTCACTAATTATTACTTATTCACCCACTCTCATTCATTCACCCACTTTTACTCACTTAACCACTTTTACTCACTCTTCCACTTTTACTCATTCTTCTTCTTCTTATTGGCATTACATCCCCACACTGGGACAGAGCCGCCTCGCAGCTTAGTGTTCATTAAGCTCTTCCACAGTTATTAACTGCGAGGTTTCTAAGCCAGGTTACCATTTGTGCATTCGTATATCATTGAGGCTAACATAGTATGATACTTTCATGCCCAGGGGAAGACGAGACATTTCCAATCTGAAAAATTGCCCAGACCGGCACCGGAATCGAACCCAGCCACCCTCAGCATATTGCATTAGAAGCCGCGCGCCCTTACCGCATGGCTAAGAGGGAAATTGCCTTTACTCATTCATTTTACTTCCTCTAATCATTCAAACTCTCTCTTTCTCGGTCACCTCTTACCACTCACTCTTCACCTCGTTTTACTCTACTCGATTTCACTCACTACTAACTCTTACTCACACACTCACTCTTACTCACTCACTAAATCACTCCACTCACTCTTACCCACCCATTCACCCCCCTCGTCGATTTTGGAAGGATTTAGACCACGCTTTCATTTCCAGAATCCATTGCTTTACTACAGCGACCAAGGAACAACTTCTACCTTGTTGCCCCTAGTAGCCATGCTGACGTGGACTGCAATTGCCTTCAACTCTCTGCATTATGCACATGGAAACGTGCTGCACAAATTTCCCTCTGCCATTCAGAAATCTTGAAAAGTGCCATAATGAAGTGGAACAGGGATCTTACGGAGCAAGAATACGGTTCCATACTGCAT
Organism: Armigeres subalbatus; assembly: GCF_024139115.2. Classification (NCBI taxonomy): domain Eukaryota; kingdom Metazoa; phylum Arthropoda; class Insecta; order Diptera; family Culicidae; genus Armigeres; species Armigeres subalbatus. The sequence goes on from NC_085139.1 coordinate 147,491,383, forward strand.
TGAAACAGTTGTGGATTCCAATTATTGTTCAGACCATTCATGAATTATGGCGAATAAACTTCGTTATTGAGTAACATTTTTTCATTGAAATGAAGTATAAACTTCAGCAATGACTAATTCAAAATTGCTGGCTCATTCTGGGGTGTCCCATTAGGGTAATGGCATTCAGGGGTAGTGACTCATTCAGGGGTAGTGGCCTTCGAAGTTAATGGCATTATTATATTATGGGTGATGGAATTGTAAGGTGTCGTAGAGTCGCGCAATCACATTGCTGAACGCCGCCTACAAGGCATCTCCCAAATTTTATCCCGTCGACCACCACCAATTGCAAGGGAGTTCGTGGGGCAGTATCAGGCGGGTTTTATGGGCGAACGCTCCACCACGGACCAGGTGTTCGCTATTCGCCAAGTACAGCAGAAATGCCGCGAATACAACGTGCCCACACATCATCTATTCATCGACTTCAAAGCCACATATGATACAATTGATCGGGACCAGCTATGGCAGCTAATGCACGAACACGGATTTCCGGATAAACTGACACGGTTGATCAAAGCGACGATGGATCGGGTGATGTGCGTAGTTCGAGTTTCATTCTCGGGTCCCTTCGAAACGCGCAGAGGGTTACGGCAAGGTGATGGTCACCCACCGCGAGTTTGCATCGGTGGTGACGAAATCGAGGTGGTAGAAGAATTTGTGTACTTGGGCTCACTAGTGACTGCCGGAAATGATACTAGCAAAAAAATTCGGAGACGCATAGTAGCTGGAAATCGTGCGTACTTTGGAATCCGCAAGGCTATCTACAAAATGCTCATTAGACCGGTAGTCCTCTACGGACACGAGACCTGGACGATGCTACCAACGATGGAAGACCAACGCGCACTTGGAGTTTTTGAAAGGAAAGTGCTGCGTACCATCTATGGTGGGGTGCAGATGGGGGACGGTACGTGGAGGAGGCGAATGAACCACGAGTTGCATGGGCTGCTGGGAAAACCATCCATCGTTCACACCGCGAAAATCGGGCGAATGCGGTGGGCCGGGCACGTAGCTAGAATGTCGGACGCCCGGTGAAATTGGTTCTCGACAACAATCCGACGGGCACAAGAAGGCGAGGTGCGCAGCGGGCAAGGTGGATCCATCAGGTGGAAGATGACTTGCGGACCCTCCGTAGACTGCGTGGTAGACTGCGTGTAGCCATGGACCGAGCCGAATGGAGAAGACTCTTATATACCGCACAGGCCATTTCGGCCTTAGTCTAAATAAATAAATAATAATAATAATATCTCAACCAAATTTACATGTTTATATACCAAAATATTCGTCAGCTCATAAATTTTCCGTAACTGATCTTAGATTGTTGATCGGCTACATCTACATCTTGTAATCGTCAGTTGGCCACTTTTATATGGACGAAAATTGCACACGAAAATAGCGCATGAACCATTTTATTACTGTTTTATCTCAGAAATGTACCCAATACTATTTCAGTGATGATGAATCATGAATGCTGACAATATTTCTACAGATGTTCTAGGTTCTCCAAACCATTCTGGATTTCAAAGCCTTGGTCTACCAGGTTATTTACGCTTGGAACGAAACCAATAGCATCCCATACTGCCCATACAGTCCCTTAGAGGCGATGTGCATAATTTATGATCTAGATATGGAGTTCAGACGAATTGATCTACCAAGATTACTGGGCTTGATATCAAGCCAATAAAAACCCATAATTCGCATTCGCATGATTTATGATCTATATATGTCCAAACTGGACGTTCTAAGTTCTCCAAACCATTCTGGAATTCAGACGAATTGGTCTATCAAGACAACTGGGCTCTATATCAAGCCAATAAAAATCCATACAGGCCCTTGGAGGCTATGTGCATCATTTACGATCTAGATATGTCCAAACAGGATGTTCGAAGTTCTCCAAATATGTCTGGAGCTCAGACCAATTGGTGTGCCAAGACAAATAGACCCTATTCAAAGCCAATAGCAACCCATGGTGTTCATACAGACCCTTAGAGGCCATGAGCTTAATTTACGATCTATATGTGTCCACACCGGATATTAGAAGTTCTCCAAATCATTCTGGAATTCAGATGAATTGATCTACCAAGACAACTGGGTTCGATACAAAGCCAATTGGGTTCATATATGCCCCAAGAGACCATGTGTATGATGTACGGTTTAGATATGTCAAAACTGGATATCCTAAGTTCTTCAAGTCATTCCGGATTTCAAGCAAATTGGTCTACCAAGACAACTGGGCACGATATTAAGCCAATAGCAATCCATAGGGTACATACATGCCTTTAGAGCCCATGCGCATGATTCACGGTTTAAATATGTCGAAACCAGATGTTTTAAGTCTCCAAATCATTCTGGAGCTCAGGCACATTGGTCTACCTAGACAACTGGACTCGATACAAAGCAAATAGCAACCCATGGTGTCCATACAGACCCTTAGAGACCTCTCTTAGAGATCTAGGTATTACCAACCCGGATGTTCTAAGTAATCCAAATCATTCTGAAGCTCAGACCATTTGGTTTACCAAGTCTATTGGGCTCAATACAAAGTCAATAGCAAGCCATGGTGTTCATACAGACCCTTAGAGACCATGCACATGATTTACGCTCTAGATGTGTCCAAACCGGATGTTCTAAGTTCTCCAAATCATTCTGAAGTTCAGATCTATTAATATTCCATGCCAACTGGGCGCAATTCAAAGACAATAGCAACCCATGGTATCCATACATGCCTTTAGAGCCCATGTGCATGATTTAAGATTTGAATATGGATGAAACCGGATGTTCTAAATTCTCCAAATCATTCTGGAGTTCAGATGAATTGGTCTACCAGGTCAACTGGGCTCAATTCAAAGCCATTAGCCACCCAGAGTATCCATACAGGCCCTTAGAGAGCAAGTGCATGATTTATGATCTAAATATGTTCAAACCAGACATACGCAAAATGCATCAAGTATAAAACGCTCATAAGAACGGTGGTCATCTACGGACATGAAACGATTCTATCGCAAACGTCAGAATGTAAAAGGGGCCCAAATTTCATTCGCCCGAAAATACCCTCTTATTAAAAGAGTAATTGTTTTCTCATTGAAATTGAATTAAGCAAACACATCGCCAGTTTAATACATTTCAACCCGTAACACTAGAAATGTTAGAATAAGAGATCGTCGAAGACGCCATTTTGTTTCCAATTGAACCGTCAAAAGTGGTTCCAATTCGACTTGTTTACATTTTGCATCCATAAGAAGCAAGCAACGAGGTAATTTTCGGATTGGAAATAGTCTCGACTTCCCTGGGCATAAAAGTATCATCGTGTTAGCCTCATGATATACGAATGCAAAAATGGTAACTTGGCTTAGAAACCTTGAAGTTATTAACTGTGGAAGTGCTTAATGAACACTAAGCTGCGAGGCGGCTGTGTCTCATTGTGGGGATGTAATGCCAATAAAAAGAAGAAGAAGAAGCAAGCAAAAAATGTGCTGCCAGTAATATTTTCACGATATCATGCATTTTCAACGACAGTTTTTCACTCCGCCGTTATAAATAAAATTGGCTGAAATGTTGAATGGTTGATACGTCAACTTTGAAATCATGGGCAAAACAGATGTTTGGCATAAATGAAAAAAAAATGAATGATGGCTCATTCAAATTTTGCCCTTGCGCAAGGCACAGGATTGTATGGCTTCTTTTTTGAAAACTCGAATTTAATTCGAAAAATACGAAGAGTTATTAATTCATTCTTGACGTTCAAAGTTATGATTAATACAGAAAAACTCATATTCTTCTAGAGGCATTTGAGACATTCCGTCGAATGATGTTTGGTAAAACGACATTTCGTCGACAAGACGCCTAGTCGAAGGGACATTTGATCGATTGGGCATTCTGTCGAAAATAAATAGCTCCATAGATTTTTTTAATCGTTTTTATGGATGCCATTCTGTTCTCTCAGTCCAGTATATTTTTACTTCCAACCATAATTTGATATTGATTTATTGAAAATTACTTGGGCCAAATGTCGTTTGACCGAATTGTATTGATTTATATCAGCCTATTCCGGAAAATGCATGCTTCAAAGAAGTTATCATTCGCTTGCTCACTGATTTGAGCATGCACGATCTTAGAAGAATTTACCAAAGCAAAACTACTACTTTTTTTCTTCTTTATTAAAGAGGCTTTCAGCTCTTGGCTGGTTCACCTCTCAAAAAACTACTACTAAGCCAATGTCATTTGGTCGAGGTAGGTCAATTGGCATAACACCGATTAACAAGACAGCATACTTATGCCTTCTTTATGGCGTAGGCTATTCTTTGGCACATTTTATGCCTAATGCCCTTTATGTCTGGCGAATACCCCATAATTTTCTATCAAAGACCGAATTATTTTTTAATTTTTTTTTCTTGTATATCTCCATTTGGCTATATCTATCTCTATAAAGTACTCTGGTAATGAAAATCCATAAATTGGCAGAAAAACCCTGCATCTTTTTTTAATCTTATAAAACACATCCAAGGTACTCCAATCGCTAAAAACTAACTCATTTTTTACAAATATGATTCACGTATTGGGCTGCTTAATCGGAGTCAGAAATCAGAATTAGCACAGAAAATGCGAAGAGTAAATGATTCCTTCTTCATCCACCATAACTGCAGCCAACATTCTGCCAAATTCTATGCTAAACGGGAAACAATCATGGTTTAAAAATGAAGGCACTAATCTCTTTTCTCTTGGGTAGACACTCTGTCCTGCATTAATAGGTACACCCCATTTTTAAGGATATTTTTTTTCTGTAGCACCGATCTCCACCATTTTTTGTGTGGATTCAGGTGTCTAATTAACAATGTTTATCAAAGTTTGGCTAGTTTGATTCATTTATTTAAAAATGTTTATGTAAAAAAAAAGATGTATCCCACATTGATAGGTACAGGGACGATTCAATAATGACGTCCACCACTTTTAGAGATATCTAGAACTCCCTCCCCCCTTTGTCACGCTTAAAACCTGTGATGTCATTTTTGAATGACCCTACACTTGAACAAAAATTAATTTTTATCGTAAATTATTGATTTATTGAAAAACATCAAGTTTTTATTAACCCAAAATAGTACTTTTCATTCGTTTTACCATCGAAGATTTTCGAGATTGCACGCACCACGATTGGTGGTGGCTCGTGCTGTTAAGATAATTTTTTGAACTTCACGAGTATGTAATCCTTTGCAATGTCGTATATATCGTAAATTATCATGCCGCAAAGATGCTAAATAGAGTTTAGGTTTGGAAAAAATGCAGACCCTGGCCTTCACTAATCACATTTTTGTGGATTATTTCGCGTTTATCCTTGAAACGCTAAGTTTGCACCACAAAAAAAATCTATTAATTTCTGATGATTAAGGACAATGTTGGTGAGGTATCTAAGATGGCCGCTAAAATTGATCGGTCTGAGGATCGGTCACTGAAATTTCTCGGCGACTTTATTTTATATACACAATTGTATGCATCGTATCTTTACTTTGAAGCCAAAGTGCGTTATCATAATAGACGTTCTATGATGAAGTTATTTCCTCCACGTTCTATTGCTTTTTCAATATTCCAGCTAACAAAGCATGATATAAACCTCAAAAAGTGACGTTCAAGTAGTCTAATTCTAATATTTTCTATGGTTTTCAGTAAGGAAGATCTTAAGGGTTAACTATTTCAATTAGCCATGAAATAAAAGAGAGTCGAAACCGACTTTTAAAAGTGCTTGTAATATTAATCAAAAGGTTTCATGTCATTCTGGTGTCTGTGAACTCATAAAAATAACTCATGAAAACCTCATAATCACACCCCGTTTCGTCAAGAAGTCATATTCAAAGTGACATGTCCATTCCTTTTTGCGGTCTGCGGTCTTGATTTCAAACCAGACACTTTGCTGTGCTTATAATGCAGAAAGTATGTAGAACATACACATATACTTGTGGGCTTACCTTTTCCTGCGTCGATTCATCCACCCCACTGTCATTGTCGCCTTCTGTGAACGGAAAGAGCAAAAGAAAAACAGCGGTTATAATTCACCAGTTAAACACCCAATTGAAATACATCAATCAATCAACGCTTAAGGAGAACAGATGCCAAAACAGGTTAAGCTATTAATGAACAAAAATATCTTACTATTGTCTGCTGACAAATGGTTGCTATCCGTGGAAAGGTTACTCTTAAAACTGCTACGTCCACGCGCTTCCGCGTCGGGCTTTCTAAGAGCATTAGGCGGAACGGGTGTCTTCGGCAGTTCCGAGTGTTGACTACCGCTGTTTTCATCTGGTAAAACAAACGTGACTCGTTCGGTTCCACCTGGTGTTGTTGGTGTGAGCTGCCGGGATTTCCCCGCGGTAATTTGTGACAGTTGACGTGAAGGTCCAAAATCTGCTGGTTTGTTTGGTCGACTCAAGTTGTTGTCAAGTTGCTTTTCTGATAAGCCATCTAACGGCTTATCGGGATTGATCATATGTTTCTCTTTGTAAACAATTTCGTTTGAATGCAACGGCACAGGCGATTGCGTGTTACGGATAGCTTCTGATGACTTAATGTAGTTCCCAAGCCCTGACGGAGGACGTGATGGTATAGACATTTGGCTGTCTGATCTATTGAAAGGGGCCATAGTTTTTGCTGTGGGGCTTAACTGACCTTCCGGTGTCCTCGACGATGCCATTGGATTGATCTTTCCAATAACAACATCATCGTCGTCATCGGTGGATAAATAACTGCCCCTTGGGCTGTCTACTTTTCCTAAGTTCAAGTCTGACTGTATACGATTCAATAATTCTGGTGAATCTCTTTCAGAATCTGCTTGATCGCTTTGAATGACTGGTTGGCCTGGTGATCTATACGCCATAGAAGGGGGCCTGTTGTTAATAACTTGCTGGGGGATCGGTGATGGTCTGTTTTGCTGAGAAAGAGGCGGCTGAGGTTGTCCAATATTAGGTGTTTTTACTGCAGGAGCCGCTGGTCTTATGGGTTGATTGATTACTGTCGTTGAGTTTTGTGGCGAAAAGGGGGGTCTTATGTTTTGTGGCATCATATTTGGGGCTCTAACTTGTTGTGGCGTAGTTGGACGCATATTCTGAGGCATGGGAGGCCTTTGCATATTGGGTTGTTGCTGTTGAGTAGGAGGCATCTGCGGCCTCATATTCGGAGATATGGGATATTGTCCGGGGGGACCAGGTGGGCCAGGAGGCCCAGGCGGTCGGATAGGAGGCGGTGCTCCTGGTCGATGCATTGGTGGGCCCATAGGGCGCATGTTCTGTGGTGACATCGATGGATTTGGTGGTCGTTGTTGCCCTGATCCATTTTGATTCATTATTTGGTTTGTTCCAGGTTGATAATAAACAGGTTCAGTATGTGCAATAAATGGATTGGTTTTCAATGGCGTATATTGATTTACTGATCCTTGGGGTAATGTTGGTTTATTCGGTACAGCTTGCGGTGCGATACTAGGTTTAGCGTATAGTTGTCGGATTGGGGGCTGCGCTTGTAGCTGAGGTTGAGAGGGCGGTTTAAGAGGTGGTATGAAAGCTTGGATTGGTAAGCCGCTGGTACTTTCACCTAGAACTGGTTTTGGTGGTACAAAAGTAGGATTCTGAATATATGAAAAACAAATTAGTACACCTTCAAATATTTTGTAAACAGGTGTTACGGTGTGTTGATTAAAATATTAAAAATGTTTTTTTATTCTAAACAATAACCTTTTTTTCTGCTTCTTAATCGGGTTCGTTCAGTTCACTTTTTATTCTAAAAATCCAATCAATTGCAAATTTGAGCCATTGAAAATGTGTTCCTACACCTCTTTGCCAGTTGAAGTGTTATTCCGTATTTCCTAACATCATGCTTACCATGTTTCTTCTTTCTATGGTGAGATCAAAAATCAAAACGAGATTCTCATTTGAATTGATCAAGTCTGGATTGGACCCTTTATAAGTGTTTTAATCCGAGTTTCAAAGCAGATTATTTGGTGTCTGCTGGATGTTACTGTTGTGATGTTTATGTCTTTATTGAATGTCCTGCCTGTGGGTGAGATACACTTTTATTGAATTGGAAAATCTTTCTACTGAGCAATGTCGGCAAACTATTGCAGAAAGGCTTCTTCAAACTTTTGAGCTTCAATACTTTACTATATTTACAGGTTGTATATACATGGTATACACTTTTTTTAGCTATGAGTGATTGTAATATAATTTCAATTACTTGTTCACTAGTAACAAAAAAACTTAAACGAACGAAGGTCATGACGTTTTATGTTCGTTTAGACATGTTTAATACATATATTTAAGATAAGTTTATTTCAGAACTTTTATTTTAAATTACCGATGAAATCCTTAACATATTGTAACTATTCTATGTGAACATTTTCAAAACTATCAACTAGTGTAAATCCGGGTGAGTTGCCATACCTTTTTAAAAATCGATATTCCTCCAAATCCAAACGTGACATTGGAACTCTTCTTATTGTTTTTGATAGTTCAGAGATCGTGCTACATAGTGTGAAAGTAATTTGCAAAAAAATCGAACTGAGCAATTTACATTTGAAAAAAAGTAAAATCCGCCACACCTCAGGAGAAGACGCCACACGTGGGAAACATTGGAGAAATGTTATTTTATTTGATTGACGATATTTTTCCAGAAAAGCATAATCATTTAAATGTGTATGTTAAGCCAAAGACAAACAAATTTATCGCGTGAACAATTTCTTATTTCTACTGTGTTACAATAAACAGCCGAGGATATTACTCATTGGTAGGCCTTTACCTAATTGTTTTTTTCTCGCAATCCATTAGGAGAGAACAGTCCAAAATGCACACTTTAAGCTTCTTAGATGTTTCCACCAATATAAACAAGAATATCGAACTATTTCAACGAGTCGATGCAAAACTTACAAAATTAGGGACATTTTACAATGATCTCCAATTACAAAATAACAACGTTTTTATGACTGTTCTCTGTTCGTTTTATCACTGTTCTCCCCTACACAAATCATCGAAAATTGCACATTTTGCGTTTTTCAACTTGCCCAACACACTAGGATGGTTTAATTTTCTTCGATACCCATATCAATAACATTCGAAAACTAAGGATTGGGATGCCAATTGATTTTGTCATTATTGTAATGTTTCCAGTAGTGAACATGATAACAATAAAAAATGCCACAGATTGAGACGATATCGTTCCTTGTTCACATATCAGTATCAGAGCAGGTAAATGAAAAAATATCCTAGGACGTCTGGATTTTTGGGACAGAATTTCTCCTCCCAATCCCTTTCAATGTCTTGGTCTTCGTATTTTACTTGATTTTCCCACTATGTAAGTGCGGCGTATCACCCTGACTTATTGCAGCATCTATACCCATTGTACTGGACAGACGCCACATCACTATAACTTTTACTCAAAATATAAACTGCTTACAAACCTAACCTACAGGCGTTCTAGAGGATTGAAATAATGAAATAAACATGTGCATTCCGAAGATTTTTCGCAAAACTGTACGAAAAATCTCTAATAAAAATAGTTTTAGAAATATTATTGATTCTGCGCCATAAATAGAAGCGTGTAACCATCATATTGCTTTTTTGGCTGATTATAATGAGCAGTTGGGGCCCTCCTTAACCGTGCGGTAAGACGCGCGGCTACATAGCAATATCAAGCTGAAGGGGTGGCTGGGTTCGATTCCCGGTGCCAGTCTAGGCAATTTTCGATTTGTAAATTGTCTCGACTTCCTTGGGCATAAAAGTATCATCGTGTTAGCCTCATGATATACGAATGAAAAAATGGTAACTTGGCTTAGAAACTTCGCAGTTAATAACTGTGGAAGTGCTTAATGAACACTAAGCTGCAAGGCGGCTCTGTCCCAGTGGGGGATGTATTGCCAATAAGAAGAAGACAAGAGACACACTCTCACATACATTTGCGCCAATGAATCAAGTTAGGTCTAACAGATCTCTAAAGTGTGGATCTACACCGACGCAGCGTCCCACCCGGATTTACCCTATCTTCTTCTTCTTCTTATTGGCATTACATCCCCAGACTGGGACAGAGCCGCCTCGCAGCTTAGTGTTCATTAAGCACTTCCACAGTTATTAACTGCGAGGTTTCTAAGCCAGGTTACCATTTTTGCATTCGTATATCATGAGGCTAACACGATGATACTTTTACGCCCAGGGAAGTCGAGACAATTTCCAATCCGAAAATTGCCTAGACCGGCACCGGGAATCGAACCCAGCCACCCTCAGCATGGTCTTGCTTTGTAGCCGCGCTTTTTACCGCACGGCTAAGGAGGGCCCCCCTATGTTTGTATCAATGATATGAGGATATGATAATACTTTTTCTGTGAAACGATTCAAAACCAAAAAATATGTCAACTATGTTATTCGTATGTGTGGGTGCACGACGCTGGACAAAAACTGTACGATTTTTAAATTCATAGATCAGCTGCTCTCTACCTGGGAGTACCTTTGCTGGTATCAGGGGGTACCTATGACAACAATGCGTGATGGCGAATTATGAATGGAACTAAGAAATAAAGATCAGTACACATAACTGCAGGTTGACTAGATGAGCCAAATCGTAAAAAAAAACATTTTTAACGTTTCCGGATCTGCTCACACTATCCTAATACTTTTTCGTGATTAACTGTGACGTTGACCAGTTGACAATCTTCCTTTCCTAATTGCGCACTACAAAAGATCAGATTCTATAAGACAGCTCACTTCGTTAATGTCAACAAAAATGCCAATTACCATTGGACACACTATCTATTTAGTGACTATCTTTGGTATGCTTTTCATGATGAATGATGATTATAACAAGAGTTTCCTTCAGTGCGGCCGTTTCAACCAGAACACTTTTTAGACCATGGATGATATAGGTTTGAGCCTTCAATTAGGAAATTTTCTCAGAAACATATAGTCAATAGCATAACAAGTAACAATCCCCTTTAACTGCTCAGGACGTACGAACTAATTATTTAACAATTCTTCAACCGATTTGGGAAGATTTTGGTATCAATCGATCAACGAACTCTTTAAGATTTTGCCCAACTATTCAGAGCAATGTTCAACTTATCGACTGTCGGAAAATTAAAAAAGGAAGATCCATTAATTATGTAACGCTAAAATTGGCCATTTTCAACCCCCGCTCCCCCCATGTCACACTTTTTGTGTGAATCATTTAAATTTTGTGTATGGATTGTCACACTTCGAGCAACCCCCCTCCCCCCTCTAAGCGTTACGTAATTTATGGATGCTCGCAAATCTCTGTTTTCCTTTAATTTAATGACTGCATGCCAAACCAAGTCCCGCAATTCAAAACAATAAGTTAAAAGCACTAATCTATTGAAAATTGAATTTCGCCAGGCACTGTTTAAAATCGGCAAGCCAACCAATCCTGCATGTGCATCGATAGCACATACACCAAATTGTGCAACATACGTGATGGGCTCTAGTCCTCAGCTCGATAAAAAATTTACGGACACGGACACGAGTCGCAAATTACTGTTTCAGCGTTGATGCCGAACACTGAGGCAGACCGCTGTATTCGTTGGCCAAAACCTATAACACTTTCTGTATACGTTCAAGAATTTTGATGTCTTCGGCACACTTCATTTTGATGAAATTTATTTCTATCTAGATAAGTTAAAACTTGCCTAGATAAGTATTATCTTTTGATAGAAACGAGATAGAGAAAAACTTCCTTCTACAAAGTTGTTTGGTTTGACATTTTGGACTTATGCTCCATAGACACCTATGTTCTAAAACTTTTGTAGATGGCGCTGTATGTTATTTCCTTGAAAACAGCTATACAATGGTTTTCTTCTCATTTTTCGCGTAAAACCCCTGTTAAATGTTTTTCAAAGTTTGCTTTCAAAGGAGAATGATAATAAATCAGATAGTGAGGTGTTACCAAGGTTTTTAAAATCTTTTTAGTGAATTTCTTGAAATTAAATTAAAAACACTGTTCAGAAAAATATGAATAACTCACGAATGGGCAGATGGCGGCAGCTGAAATTTTGCCTGAACATAGTTCAAACTTATATCTTTGATATAAAAAGTGGAGACATGTGGAGCTTTTTGTCTGTGATTTTTTCAAATTTGGTAGTAATATGCATTGAAAATCAACTTATTACAGCAAGAGTGCGTGATATCTCTTGTTTCGGACAGCAGAACGATCGTGCGATCGGTGTCAGACCATTTGGCCGAATGCCGTTTGGCCGAATGTCGTTTGGCCGAACGCCATTTGGCCGAATGCCGTTTGGCCGAACGGGTCGTTTGGCCGAATGCCGTTTGGCCGAATAGTTTAAAACAATTGACCTAAGTTTACGAGTAGTCCTTCTTCTTTCTTCCTTCCTCCTCATTCCATCTTCTTTCTTTTTTCTGCCTTCTTCCTTCTTTCATTTTCCTTCTTTCTTCTTCCTTCTTCCTTCTTTCTTCTTCCTTCTTCCTTCTTCCTTCTTCCTTCTTCCTTATTCCTTCTTCCTTCTTCCTTCTTCCTTCTTCCTTCTTCTTTCTTCCTTCTTCCTTATTCCTTCTTCTTTCTTCCTTCTTCCTTCGTCCTTCTTTCCTTCCTTTCTTTCTTCTTTCGTCTTCCTTCCTTTCTTTCTTCTTTCGTATTCCATCCTTTCTTCTTCCTTCTTTCTTCTACCTTCTTCCTTCTTCCTTCTTTCTGCTTTCTTCGTCCTTCGTCCTTAGTTTTTCCTTTTTCCTCTTCCTTTTTCCTTCTTCCTCCTTCCTTCATCCTTCTTCCTTCGTCCTTCTTTCCTCTTCTTTCTTCCTTAGTTTTTATTCCTTCCTCTTCCTTCTTCCTTCGTCCTTCTTTCCTCTTCTTTCTTCCTTAGTTTTTCTTCCTTCCTCTTCCTTCTTCCTTCGTCCTTCTTCTTTCTTCCTTCTTCCTTCTTTCTTCCTTCTTCCTTCTTTCTTCTTTCGTCTTCTTTTTTTCTTCTTCCTTATTCCTTCCTCCTTCTTATTTTTTTCTTCTTCCTTATTCCTTCTACCATCTTTCTTCTTCCTTCTTCCTTCTTTCTTCTTTCGTCTTCGTTTTTCCTTCTTCCTTCTTTCTTCTTCCTTCTTCCTTCTTCCTTCTTCCTTCTTCCTTCTTCCTTCTTCCTTCTTCCTTCTTCCTTCTTCCTTCTTCCTTCTTCCTTCTTCCTTCTTCCTTCTTCCTTCTTCCTTCTTCCTTCTTCCTTCTTCCTTCTTCCTTCTTCCTTCTTCCTTCTTCCTTCTTCCTTCTTCCTTCTTCCTTCTTCCTTCTTCCTTCTTCCTTCTTCCTTCTTTCTGCTTTCTTCGTCCTTCTTTCCTCTTCTTTCTTCCTTAGTTTTTCTTCCTTCCTCTTCCTTCTTTCTGCTTTCTTCGTCCTTCTTTCCTCTTCTTTCTTCCTTAGTTTTTCTTCCTTCCTCTTCCTTCTTCTTCCTTCTCCCTTCTTCCTTCTTTCTTCTTCCTTCTTTCTGCTTTCTTCGTCCTTTTTTCCACTTCTTTCTTCCTTCCTCTTCCTTCTTCTTCCTTCTTTTTCCTTCTTCCTTCTTCTTCCTTCTTCCTTCTTCTTCCTTCTTCCTTCTTCTTCCTTCTTCCTTCTTTCTTCTTCCTTCTTCCTTCTTCCTTTTTGCTTCTTCCTTCTTCCTCTTCCTTCTTCCTTCTTCCTTCTCCCTTCTCCCTTCTTCCTTCTTCCTTCTTCTTTCTTCCTTCTTTCTTCTTTCCTCTTCCTTCTTCCTTCTTCTTTCTTCCTTCTTCCTTATTCCTTCTTTCGTCTTCCTTTTTCCTTCTTCCTTCTTTCTTCTTCCTTCTTCCTTTTTCTTTCTTCGTTTTTCCTTCTTCCTCCTTCTCTCTTCCTTCTACCTTCTTCTTTCTTGCTTCTCACTTCTCACTTCGTAAGAAAGCGTATTTCAACTATTCGGCCAAACGGCATTCGGCCAAATGGCGTTCGGCCAAATGACCCTTTCGGCCAAATGGCATTCGGCCAAACGACATTCGGCCAAACGGCATTTGGCCAAATGACCCTAAACCGTGCGATCGGCCGAAATATTGTGTTCTGCATTGCGCGGCTGGTAATAAGAGTAGCCATCGAACAAGTAAGTGTAGTGTGTGTTTTAGTCGTCGAAAAAGAAATAAAATATCTATCTTGTGTTCGGTGGCTCATGTGCATGTCGCGCGCGGTCGAAAAAAAGCGCGTTCTTCAATAGTTTGCTGTAGCCATCGACAGTGTTTTTGCCTTTCTCGTACAACTAAGTTGTACCGAAAGGCTATCATTTCACTCCGAAAACGAAATTTTTATAGAAGCCTGTGAGACCCATAGTATTATATACCAATCGACGCAGCTTGACGAGCTGAGCACATGTCTGTCTGTCCGTGTGTATGTGTGTGTATGTGTGTGTATGTGTGTTTTGTTTTCTTCCTAAGCAATGGAGGGGGAATCTGCTCAACAGACATCCTGGGTTGACCAGAAAGTGCGGGGTTAGGGATCACCGAGGGAGCCAGGACTACATCCCCGACCCGCTAAACCGTTTCCATTGCCGCCAAGCCCATAGTCCCTTCGGTACAACCATAAAGTAATGCTTCAAAGGGGGCCAGTGCACAACGCACCCTCGAGGTTAGCTGCGTGTCCTTGCAGCACCGAACATCGTAACTCGCTTTTTTAGAAGAACACCATGGTATCGTGCCAGCGCGTTGCCGGCTTTCCAGGTGGCCTTACCACGCCCTATGTCCTCGGAAGATGGGAAGGGTCGACTTCGCGCCTGCTTCCCTCTGCACGACTGGTATCAAGAATGATGATGCCGCGTGCACCCCAAATTGACCTTTCTGCGATAGGGCCTATTCGCCAGCACACAGAGGGACTTGCCGACGCGGTGCCTACGCCTGCCCCAGCCTTGACGAGGACCCCTTTCCGTCCTCGGGCACGGAACCCGCCCGGTTGACCAACGCCGCGAAAGCGATGATACCATGTTGTTCTTCGCGCGGCCACTTGTTCGATAAAAGGATCGAGTTCGACCACAGAGCATGACCACCGGTATGACCCATGAAGCCGACTACGATCCCTTGGACCACCTCTTATTTGCGCCTGAACTAGCCATCCTTGAGTCCACGCGCCACCTTCTGTGTAGCTCCGAGATGATTTGGGCGATAGCCGATAAAACGGCGTTCCAGCCAACTTCATCTTTACACATCCTCCGAACTAAGTTGTCCGGGGTAGTGTCCAGACCACATGTGGCAAGCATGTGGTCACGCATTGCGCGAAAACGTGAGCACACAAACACACGTGTTCCGCCGTTTCCTTTAAACCTGCGCACACCAAACACTCGGGCGAGGCCGAGCAAGCCTGTGTATGTGTGTGTGTGTGTATGTGTGTGCACAAAAGCTATAAAAAACATTAGACAACTTTTCATATAGTAATCCTTAACCGATTTTCTCGCAACAAGTTTCATTCGACAGGGGACAAAGCCTTGTTGGTCACTATTGAATTTTATAACGATCGGTCATTGCGTTAAAAAGTTATGAAGAAAATGGTACATCGGACCATAACAACCCCATATAAGGTTGGTGTCTTAACTAAATGCGAGAAAGGCACCACCCACGCTAGGTGGATTAATCTGGGTTTTTATCTTAATTTCAAGAAATTCACTAATAAAGCTTTAAAAACCTTGGTAACACCTCACGATCAGCTTCATTATCATTCTCCTTTGATAGCATATCTCAAAAAACTTTATCAGAGGTCTTACGCGAAAAAAATGGGAAGAAAACCATTTTATTGCTGTTTTCAAGGAAATAACGTACAGCGCCATCCACAAAGGTTATAGAGCATAGGTGTCTATGGAGCATAAGTCCAAAATGCCAAAACAAACAACTTTGTAGAAGACAGTTTAGCTGTCATCAAAATGAAGCTTAGAATCAGCCGCGATAATGTGCCGAAGACACAAAAACTCTAGAACGTATACAGAGAGTGCTAGAGGTTTTGTCCAACGAATACAGCGGTCTGCCACAGTGTGCGCCGGTGGCAGCTGCGGTCCCAGCAGAAATCGAATCACCGAGAGGCCGTTGCCAACAGCAGAAACACTCAACCGAAATTTGCACGCAATGTTCATGCCGTCGTTTGGTTGCTGTTAGTAGCGCATTGTGAAAAGAAAATCGGTTCTTTTCAGTACCAAAATTTTATGAAAAGAATGGATTAATTGCGTCGGTTGCAGTCCCGGGACATCAGTGGCTGTACTGAAGATTTATTCCAGATGGTGGTGACTTAGCGGAAAAATATTGAGTGACTTTCATGCAGCAGCAAGGAATATACTCCAAAAATTGTGATTTTCTACGTGCACAGTACGAAATCCCCTCTCTTCTGCGATCACGACTGAGGCACTGAAAAGGGCCTTTTCGGCTGGTGCTACTCCCTCCATCTCGTTTACTTGGAGCTGGTCTATTTGATGAAGACTTGGTTCTCTACGAGACGGCGTGTTTGGCCAGCTCGCCCAGCAGCAGGAAGTGGAAGTTGGACGGCGGTTTGAATCTCGCAGATGGTAACATTTGTTGTAGTGCGCCAGACAGGAGGTCCCAGCCTCGACATGCTCTAAGATGTCGTTTACAAAGCAGTTCATGACGCTCATAACCTTCGACGAGACGCCAGTGACCAGGTGTGCCAGCTCCAACAAATGTAGATGGCATAGCTTTCTTTCCTCCTGGGCTTCCGTTCCGGTAGCTTGTCACCCTTGACAATGTTTTTCTGAGCCTTGCTACTGCTGCCAGCATTATGTTTGGATGTTCAGTGCTTCGTCCCGGTCGTTCTGCCCGCCCCAGTCAATGTCCGTTTGCAATGGAGACATACACTCTTTCGGCGGCCGCTTCCATTAGCAACGGCTCGCTGGCTCCCCCTTTCGTTCTATCGATGCCAGTGCTTCCGTGCAAAACCAAGGTCAAAGCATTTTCTTCAAAGTTTAAACCATAATCGCTTGTCGTCCGTCGGCAGCAGCGCAAGCGCTTGTCGGAGGGAGATCATGCGAACATTTATTCACATGGATGGCGTCTATCTCGTTTCAGCGGTAAATCATCGAGTGGCTGACGTTGGCGTTAGTGCCAATGAAGTGAAACTTTCTCTAGATTCGGATTTCAGTTTTATTGCTGCTTGTGATTGGAAAATGCATTATTGAAAACATATGGGCTGTTTTCAGAACCATCATTTTACGCGAGAGACCAAGTACACGAAATTTTTAAACAACGTCGATTTCGTCACCACCAATACAAACTCGTGGTGAGTGGTGTCTCTAAACGATGGTATACCTTTTACCAGTGGAGAGATATCAGCTTCCACACTGTTACTCTTCTCTCCCTCTTCATACGGGAGTTTGGCAGAAGGAAGGTCGTGAGATTTATATCATCAAGAATATTGCCCTTCGCTCGCTTTCGAATCCTTTCTATAAAAGGTTGTCAATTCCAAAAATATCTCACCACATAAAAGTCATTTGTCTAGAGGATCTATACAAAAAATACGGTAAAACAAAAATACTTTAGTTCTCGATAAAACAGGGGATGATCAAGTCTCCCCACCTTCCCCAACATTCGCCTCTGATCCTATCATGAACATGTACGTCTAAGTTTGGAATATGATATTACCAGTTCCATATCATTGCAAAAAGCGTTTAACTTAACGAAGAAGTAATACACTCATATCAATAAAGTTGCTGAAACATGCACTTCAAGAACTATTTACTTGGATCGATTTGGAATTTGTACCACGAGATTGATCTGAATCACGGACTAACAATCATTGATATGTACATGATATTAACATGCATATTTTATTATAATACAAATGGGACACATTTACCATAAGAAGAATTTCGGGGAACACCGACACCACTTCAAATTCTTGATTGCAAAGTGTTTATCTAACAGATTCTTATCACACTTTGAATAAACTCGATATTTATTGTATTTCTAGTCATTATGTAGCCAGCGGAAACGCGCAACAGTCAAAATAAACAAATAAATAGCATTTGTATCGGACTGAAAGTCTCGCTAATAAAGACAAAAAAACATTTATCATCCTAAAGGGTACGAGTTTTCTAAAATTTTGGTATCGACGTATAAGCTTTGTCGACAACAATTTGTTGATTAACATTAGGGTAAAACGTCCTATCGTTGTGGTATGCCCTAATGTTGCGGTAGTGTTAAAGTAGTCCATTCTGGATATAACACCATTGCAAACAATTGTGGGAACGCTAAAACTCTTCGGATTAACGACTAGAACAGCTTTTGTTTGACAAAATTCCGTTCAAAACGATGAAAAATCGACATTTTTCGTTAAAAATTTGAATCCTTTGAGCCTATTATTGCTAGTGCTAAGGTCCTATTGTTGCGGTATCGCTCTCCATAAGAATTACATGCAATACCGCAACAATAGGACTGACCTCCAAAAAATATCGCAACGATAGGCAACTGCGTCCTATTATTGCGGTAGTTTGTTTTTATTGTGATAAAAACAAAACAACATAATTTCAGCACAATTGACGTAATGTTTACGAAACTATAGTTAACGAGCATCCTATTCAACTACTACAATGTGAAAATCGACCAACAGGAAATTTTTGAAAAAAAATTGTGAGCAATTTTGTTTTGACACGATGCTTAACCCCTCCATAATAGGTCGGTTTACCCTATATTCATCTATGATTCACAACATAGTTTTTAAAATTCACCAGCATGTCAAATTGCAGCTAATCCTAACAAAAGAATTGAAATTCGATATTCAATTAAATTCTACTGAATTTTACTAGCAAGCACAGTTTAAATTTATTTCGATTTAAAAAAAATAGTAAGATCGATTGAATGTTGCGTTTATTAGCATGCTCTAAATATGTGCATGAAAATCCATTAAAATCACTGCATATTTTTTATCTGTGTTCATAATTCTGGTGTACCACAAGGAAGTAATCTGGGGCCTCTCTTGTTCACGCTGTTTTTCAAAGAACTCTCCCGACTTCTACCTCCTGGTTGTCGTTTGTTTTATGCGGATGATGTTAAAATGTTTATGATTATCAACAGCATCGAGGATTGTGAAGAACTGCAATCGCATGTTGATAGAATGGTGAACTGGTGCTCTGCTAATCTGCCACTAATCGAAAGTCAGACTTATCTGGATATGGCGTCCATATACAGATAAGTCTGACTTGCGGTTAGCGGCAGTAATCTCCTGACACCCAGTATTCTAAAATGCAATGCTATTTACTTTTATCGGAAACACAAGCCGATAGTTTTTGACTATTGTATCTCTGGTACTACCCTTAAAAGAGTGAATAAGACTAAGGATTTAGGAGTCACACTGGATCAAGTCATGACATTCAAGCCGCACTATAACGACATCATCGCAAAAGCTAATCGGCAACTCGGATTCATTTTCAAACTATCTGAAGACTTCCGGGACCCTCATTGCCTAAAATCTCTGTACTGCTCTCTAGTTCGTTCTATCCTTGAATTTTGTGCTGTAGTTTGTGTGGAGTTTGTTCCGTTAATATACAAGCGGGAGTCTCCAAGAAAACCTTTTACCTTCGATGGTGCAGCACGTGTGACTGACATCCACGTGCAGCGACTGCTTCGATTATTGTTTATTCGATCATTGGTATCAGGCCTATTTCGATGGTTTCAAAGCCATTGAATATTTACTTATATAGTAAACGGCAAGTGCTATTTCACTGCCACACATCCCCCCTTCCCCCCTTCCCAGAACTTTTCGTTTTTTTCTTTTTTATTATTACACTTGCCAAATATTATGAAAATGGCTGTATTCAAAGATTAATTTTCTTATTAGTTGCTTCCCAATAAACATTGGAAACTGATAAGGCGCTTATTTAACAAAAATTAGTCTTCTTCTGCTTGAAAACTAGCTTTTTTTCAGCTTAGGTCGTTTGTTGGGTAGCTGAATTTGACTGTTATGAGACCAATCATTTTTATTATTAACTAGTAGACCCGACGAACTTCGTTTCGTCTGAAATTGATTTAATCTTTGATTAGTTTTCGAGTTATGCAGAAATTTCTGTTTCATTTGTATGGAAGCCCCCCTTTCTAAAGAGAGGAGGGGTCTCGTACCATCTTAAGAACCTTCCCCTTTAACCTGCTGGATATCACATTAGTATGCAAAGTCATTTCAATTCAGACGCTTTGCTACACTCCATGTCGTTTTATATAGAAAATATTGCAATTATATTTTCAGATATATCGC
This sequence comes from Armigeres subalbatus, assembly GCF_024139115.2. Classification (NCBI taxonomy): domain Eukaryota; kingdom Metazoa; phylum Arthropoda; class Insecta; order Diptera; family Culicidae; genus Armigeres; species Armigeres subalbatus. The sequence continues at coordinate 147,511,624 of NC_085139.1, forward strand.
TGCTTTTAACATGTTTTCCCCTGAGCATTATGCGAGCACCACTCGCTCTAATTACAAAAAGAGCAACACTTATTTGCACTGAGCACTTTATGCGAGCACCACTCGCGCTCATTAAAAAATTGCAACACTAAGTTGCACTGAGCACTTTATGCGAGCACCACTCGCGCTCATTACAAAAATAGCGACATTGAGCACTTTATGCGAGCACCACTAGCGCTTATTTAAACAAATAGCAACACTTAGTTATACTGGGCACTTTATGCGAGTACCACTCGCGCTCATTTAAAAAAAATAGCAAAACTGAGTTGCACTGAGCACTTTATGCGAGCACCACTCGCGCTCATTTAAAACAAATAGCAACACTTAGTTGCACTGAGCACTTTATGCGAGCACCACTCGCGCTCATTACAAAAATAGCGACACTGAGCACTTTATGCGAGCACCACTCGCGCTCATTTAAAAAAATATCAAAACTGAGTTACACTGAGCACTTTATGCGAGCACCACTCGCGCTCATTACAAAAATAGCGACACTGAGCACTTTATGCGAGCACCACTCGCGCTCATTACAAAAATAGCGACACTGAGCACTTTATGCGAGCACCAGCAAAGTTAATAAGGGTATGTTCACAAGTTAATCAAACCAAAAAGCAAAGCATGGCAAGCGTATGAACATTACAAGCCCCCTTCGCACGTCATGCCAGCAGAGAACACAATTGCCAAACTGAAAGGCAATTGTAAAGCTCTGACGTATATATTTTCACATATATGTACTCACCATTTATGTATATGTACGGGAATTTCCAAAAGATACCTCCCCCGATAATGATAGTGTTTTTTTTTCGAACACTTAACTTTCACTTTTTTTTATCACCCGCGTAGTACAAACGAAGAATGGTACACGATACAATTTGTCCTTGGGCACTCCCGCTTGTTTAAAACCAGATTCTAAATAAATGTATGATTTTAATGATTTTAATCTGGCAGGATCGCCAAATGTGAAGTTTGTTCCGTTAATATACAAGCGGGAGTTTCCAAGAAAACCTTTTACCTTCGATGGTGCAGCACGTGTGACTGACGTCCACGTGCAGCGACTGCTTCGATTATTGTATATTCGAATATCAGGCCTACTTCGATGGTTTCAAAGCCATTGAATATTTACTTATATAGTAAACGGCAAGTGCTATTTCACTGCCGCACAGTTTGAAGCCCTTATCATAGCGTCTGGATCTCAAGGCTAGAAAAACGTGCAGCGTAGATTTGTGCGTTATGCACTTCGGCACCTACCATGGAGGGATCCCACTCATCTTCCCGCATATGAGGATCGATGTAGACTACTTGGTATTGACACTCTTCAAATGAGAAGGAATAGATCGCAAGTTGCTTTCGTCACCAAAATCGTGACTGGTGAAATTGACCCCCCGGGGAGGGAGGGGGAATGGTTTGTTTGAAAATCGCCAATTTTTGCGTGACGTGACGTGACTTTATCCCGGGCAGAAGCCATGAACAGAATAACAAAACTTGATATGGACTTGATTGACATAAGAGATAAAATAACAAGCAACAATATCAAAAATTTGCACCGGAATATCATTTAAACATCAAGATATGCTATGGATAAGAACAAATCAATGGCACATGATATTGATCACTTCTTACAAATAGCATAACTTGATCTCCTTATGATATTTTAGTGCAAAATATTGATATTGTCGTCTGATCTTTTATCTCTTATATCAATCATGTCCATATCACATTTTGCTATCTAATCAAAATTTGAAATTATTGAGCTATTTTCGTCTACTCGGGATGGATCTTCCCTTGTATACAAGTTTGATAGATTTGTTGGTTTGTTATGAATAGTTTTTGCCTTTCTTTAATCGTTGTTCGCTCGTTATCTATTAAGGGCGATTTCTGCAAACCCTAGTTAGGAGTAACCGGCTGAATGAAAAAATCCACCAAGTGATTGAAATGATTTGAGATTGGGAGGGAGACGAAATGCCTTCGAGCTGGCTTGATGGCCCCATATGTCCTATCTACAAGAAAGGGTACAGACTCGATTGTGCTAATTATCGAGGTAAAATACTTCTCAATACCGCCTACAAGGTAATCTCCCGGATTCTATTTAGCAGACTGCATCCGTTTGCGGAGAACTTTGTCGGCGAATATCAAAGTGGTTTTCGAGAAGAACGAATAACAACAGACCAGATATTTACTCTGCGATAAATCCTTGGTAAATTCCGGAAATACAGCTTTCGGACTCGTCTCGTCAGCCTATTATGCTGATTCGTGCGACACTAGATGGATCCAAATCGAGCATGAAAAAAATCTGGTGAGACTAATCACTATTGTCATCTCGGATATGACAAAAGAAAATGCCATATAACTCAAGGAGCATTATAAAATTTAATTCTGTTCCTGAATTTGACTGAACTTCTAAAGTGCGAATTTGAAATTCTATACTTAAGTAAGACAGACTGTATCGAATAGCATAAGGTAAACCCTAGAATACCCCTATAAGAACCATCCATAACACAATCCTATGACAAAGGTCGAAGTGTACCGGCGTCCGGCACCATTTCTTTTCTGTATTGTACACTTTTTACCATACTTCATGATGCACCGTGCCAATTGTGCTGTGCTCCCACGGTCCTTTGACCGTCAATGATTTATTGGGTTTTATAGTGTCTCAAATCAGAGAAATTTGAAGGTTATTGCTGGATAGTGATTCGATCTGACAAATAAACAATCAAAGTAGAGCACGGCCGTTGTCACGCTATAGCTGATCCAGATTTCTTCCTCCCAGCCAGCAGCGTAATATTCACACATTTCTTGTATCGATTTTCCCATTCCTTTGCCAATGTCTTTTTATCTACGAACGGGTAGCAAAGCGAACCCAAGCGGCATGCGAGACATTTAATACGCGAATGGGGGAGTGGCACGTTCACAGTCATTCGGCGGTTTTTTTCTACACCTCCACTCCAACTCCATTGGCAGGATTCAACTTTAGCCTTGCAATTACAATATGGTAGCTGATAGTAATTTTTGGAGTCGGTCGATGGGAAAAAATAACAAACTGTATAATAATTCAAAATGAATCACGTTTTTCTTGAATTCGCACAATATCATTAAATTTCTCATTGTAAGCAATACCGCAACTATTAGAACAGTGTTCGATTGGACGCTTAATTTTAGAGTCAAAGGATAATTACTAGGTATCGTTATGGAATCCCCAATGGAAAAGGTCGATGTGCCCCCTCCAGGTAAGTAAAATGGCGTGTCTGTAATAAGGACTGTATCGAAAATAAGTTATCCACATTATTTTATTCGAATAAAATTGAATGATTTTTAAAAATTAAATAAAAATTGCCTAACAATATATAGTAATTCTGTTTGTTTAGATTTATATATAATACTGAACAAATGTTGCACTATTCCAACATTTATCCAAGCCTTTAACTTCTAGTCACAAATCGGCATAAAATTACTTCGGTTTATAAAATTGATTACTTTCTGGTCCAAATTCCGGTCATTTGATTTTGATTTTCTTCTTTTTCCGACAGAATAGTGAACGTGTGGTATTCTTGTCTTGATTCATTTGAGGTGTCAAATTGATTCTATGAAAAAAGCAGTCTAAGGTGTTTTGACATCATTAAGATTTTGGGTTCACTTTGCGTTAATCAAATTAGTAAAATGGGAGTCCATCAAAACTAATTTCCACATCTGATGGAGAAAAACTTATTTTATCGGATACAAAGCGTAATTTACTTAGGAATGCAGGAATGTAAGTAAATTTCTCTCCATTTATTTCCACCAATTATTTTGATATCTTTGCAGATACGTATTTCGAACACAACTGTGTGGTCGTCTTGAATGTCTCGTACTTGACTCGACTTTAGAGACACTGAAGACGACCACACAGTTGTGATCAAAATACGTATCTGCAAAGATATCAAAATAATTGGTGGGATTAAATGGAGAGTACTAAACTCGTCTTAGACGGTTGAACACATTCCACTAAAAAGAGCTTAAATTTTTTTCTGAGATTCATTATAATAATATCAATGAATGTGACGACATTGTAGTGGATCTAAGCCCAAATAATATTTTGAGTTTTATATCGCTCTTGATTCCATAATTTACTCTTAAAGAGTGTTAGAAAACCATCATAAAACCAAATTGTTACTAGGGAAGTAACATCAAAATACTATGACTATAACTATAACTTCAATTGCTAATTCACGGTCAGTTAAGCATAACATCAGCAATGTCCAAGAAAACACAAATATTCAAACATGTAATCCCAGAATTGATTTCATAGAATTCATTCAAGAAATCAACATTGTTGAATCATCTGGACACGATTAACAGATTAATCTTTTAATGTACACCCAAATGGCATGTTCAAAATTCACTATGCCTTCAGCCGTGCAGGGAGCAAACGATGCACGGCATTACAGAGGGAATGCAACAATGCAATGTGCTTGATAAACACATATTTCATGCATATCAATAATTTATTTTCTGTCCGCACTATGGAAAGCCGAGCTGTCAGCAAAATATCGCATTAGTGTCAGCAATCAATTTTCAAGGAAACATCCATTTTTCTTGGCCAAACTTTTGCGGCCTTTTCGGGGTTCGCTCTCTGCAAATATATGTCAATAAGCTTAACTCCTTACATCGGGGAACGAGCTTTCTCTATAAGCAGCCGGATGACCTGATTCGATTGTTTACTTTTATATGTGCACCAGGTATATACGCCTTTGTTTGATCAATTGAACCAGCATAAAATTTATGCGAATAAGAAGTCATATTTTTATGAGTGACTGTGAACGCTTACCCACTATCTTGCTCATCTCTGGATTTGACTCCGTTTTATTGGTTCAACATGAAAAACAATCCTCAGCAACGGCAATATACATCAATAAAAACATGTAGGGTACATGTTCCATTATGTGTTATGCGCTCAATATTACTGTTATCGAATCGTATTCAGACTGTATGATCAATTGTACAATGGTCAAAAACAAAAATTAGTACACACATTTTTTCCATTTACTTCTATACCATTTATTTGTAATAATTTGCTGAGACATTCCAAAATTATGTAATTATTAATACTGAGAATAGGCTTCACCACCTTTAAATAAAACTAAGAACAATAACCCTACCATGGCACTATAACAGGGCTAACGTTTCAATTCGTTCGTTTTCAACAGAATACGCGAAGTAAAACCCGCATCAGATAACTGTTGACACTAGCATGCATAGGGCAGAGTGAAGGTGTTAATTGAGTGACTAATAAATGGTTTCGCTCTAAAACAAAAAGAAAGGCAATATGTCCTAACTAAGGAAGTGCTACTATAATCTTTCAATTGTAGCGATTTTCATAGTTATGTTTTTCACATGCAACAGCAATTATGGCAAATCGAAGTTACTGTTTTTTTTATCAGATTTTATATCATATTATTAAATTAATATTACATTCTTAATTATTTTTTAGCATAAAAACTACATATTAATACAGGATGTAGTTTGCCCCCTTGGTTTCAAACTACAATTAGCTCATAAATAAACTCAACCTTTATGGTATCTACTAGAGAAGAGATGTTCGAGTTGATGATCTAAAAGAGTTAGTCACGAATAATTATTGATGAATTGGCATGTGTCAGATAAGGAATCAGAGTTGCTCTCAAACAAGCCCAATGAATATTTACCATTCATTGAAACTCCTACCAACTTGGATGATGCCGTTGATACTAAAACGGTTACAAGTCGTGAAAGCTTTTGTAGAATCCTGTACTTAGTGCCCTTTGAAAACCTGGTGGAATTTTGATTTGGTTAAGCTAAAGAATCAGTGTAGAAGGAGTTAAAACAGATGCCGTTCAGCAGGGACGCACTTCTTCAAGAAGGCTCGACGATCTGCTGAGCAATTCGGCTGGAAAAATCGTTGTACAAGTGTTTCCTATTTGAGTGAATCCAGTTGGCTAAGTGAAATTCTGGCGAGATTTGAAGATTTCAAAGTTGGATAGAATTGCAAGCCAAATAGAAAGTTCAGCTTGTTCTGTCAAAAAAGCGTTAACTCACTTATGTATTTGGTACGCACTTGCTTGGATGTGTGGATTTATCTTCTCTGAATGTTTCTGGCGACGATTCATTTAGTTGTGGGTCTTGTAAAATAATAACGTGTGCAGGCGTATATTCCCGCGAGCTGGCATTGGAACAGTCCCACTCACTGGGAAGACACTGCACTACCTTTTAAGTGGGAATATTTGTCATTTTGGGTGGTAAGTACTACTGATCAGAGAGCTGAGATCACTCACGCAATACCGCCACTCTTGTGAACGAAAAGCGTGCTTTTTTCGAATATGTTGTACTTATACAACGGTGCGAGTCCCGGAAGGTTAATTCTTTACACTTTACAAGGGTGCCAGGTATTTCAATATCTATGTGCTAGGTGGAGCTTTTGATTAACTTGTGGGTGGCCACTCAGCACAAACGACACAACAGTTTGCTTTCCTGTCGACAAACTAAATTGTAAGTAATAAACTATTGAACTAATCTGTCTAAACAGAACTACTTTTGTTCACTTCCTTTTCCGTCAGGTGTGCTATGAAAAGGTAGCGTTCTGATACGTTGAGCTCAGAATACCGGTATGCAAATTACACAACCATTGACGCAATAATGCAGTAAGAAGCTAACTCCTGTAGCTAATTTATGAATAAGAAGCAAGAATCCAGTAATGTCATGAGGATACCAAACCAAAACTAGCACTTTAAAAGGAAGTGGTAGTGCTAGTAGTAGTGTAGTAGAAACTTAACTTAAAATCTATTAAAAAATGTTCGTATTTACAACCCCCTTCGATGGATTCTGTTAGTGCTGGTGAGTGAACACATCCCACACAAGTCTGGAAAACAAAACCGAAAAGAACTGCGCAACTGACTGTGGGTTTCCTATGCAATGTATGCAATAACAATAACTACCATAACCATAATATCGCCGGAATGAGGTTGCCATAGAGCAACACCAAGCTTCCGCGGCTTGGCGCACTGTCTGCCGTCACGTGAGTTGTGTTTAATGTTTCTCATCGACTTCGTCGCACGGAAAGTCGGGTGAAAACTTTTCACCGCCATCGCAGTTAGTGAAAGGCAACACTTTAGTGCGATGGTGTGAACAAGGACTTTTCGGTTGTTATTTGCACTTCAGTTGGGTAGTTTCTATGCTGCTCACACAAACTGACGATGGTTTCAACTTTTCGATTTGTTTCGGTGTTTCATTAGGGTGGTGCAACGTGATTGTTTTTATGAAGCGGTACGAAGCCGCAGTCATGACTTTCAATACTGTTTTGTCTTGATTCTCATATGTTCAAATTGTTAGTTTTGGGGAATCAAATACTAGTTAGTTTTGGATCCTTTTTTGGCAAATCCCATTGTTTTTTCTTATGGGATTGACCAAATTGGGACCACTAGTGCGACAACTGGCGCAAAAGACGTAAAAAATTAAGCAAAATTATTTTTTTACAATTATGCTTTGCTTGGTTTGCGGTGATTTGATTGGCCATTTGGCATATAAAGCACTAGTGCGACAACTGGTGCTATAGCCACAACTGGTACATCTAGCCTATATTAATTAGTTTGTTGTGTTTTGATTTTCATCACTACTCTTGAAGTGAAAAGCTCGTACACATATTTCGAAAGTCGCCCTTGCTTCTTCACGATCCCAAAATCGACCAGTTATTAGAGTTGGTTGTGAATTTGGAAAATCAAATATGTGAGCAAAGGTTTCTTCTTTTTGATTTTTTTTATTCAATTGTTTACGCCCCGTAACGCTGGGTAGACACCTTTGCGTGTTGTGCTACGGTGTAAGATCTACCATGGTCATACATTGTCAGGTATAGGCAAATCCTGACCCAACGAATACCTTCTCCAATATCCAAATCCGTGGTACTTCTGAGGGTGTCGCTGAGTCGGGGGCCTCTCATTAAGTAAGTGCTACATTACTTCACCTCCCAAAAAACGGTGAAGATGGGCGTGGCCAGAAGAAGTAATCCTCATACTTTTGTGATTTTTATCCTAGATTAAAATCAAGAATCACACCAACCTTGATTTCTGATAGCAATATCACTAGTGTCCAATCTACGAAGGACACCGTAACTATGCTATACTGCTATGCTATCCTTTTTTGTTCTGTTGTTTACTTCTAAAATCTATGCAGTGCTCAGTGTAATGAGCGATTCTTCCAAGGTGAGCAGTTATATTTGAGTATATTGTTCCATGTGAGATCTACCTATGATCAATCTTGGGTAACGTCTTGAAAGATGATTAAATTATTTTTCGAAACCGCCCAAAAAATCCTAAATTGGTCAAACAATGAAAAGTTATAGCATTTTCAATTTGGGGTAAACCATAACACAGACAACGTAAGTTTCTTTCAGCATAGACATGTTGTCACTCCCTCCAAAACATCCACTTTTTAACTAAAATTTTACCTGCAAAGGTAAAAAGTGGTAAAAACAGATGCAGATGTAAAAACACTTTCTGAAGTTTTAGTTTTAAATATTATTTACGAATTATCCATGTTCAAAAATGACGATTTCCATTTCAATTCAAAATTTTATGAAAATTATTGGGCTCTTGTTGTGTAATGTTTTCACCTGTCATAAAACGAGTCTAGTACCATTCCTGTTAATTCTAATACGTTGTAACCGTTGCAGATGAATCTATGACAAAAGGTCGGAAGACAAAAGGTCGGAAGACAAAGGGTCGAAAGGACAAAAGGTCGAAAAGACAAAACGTCGAAAGGGACAGAAGGTCGAAAGGACAAAAGGTCGAAGGGTACAGAAGGTCGACCGGGACAAAAGGTCGAAAAGTACAAAAGGTCGAAAGAGACAAAAGGTCGATCAAGAACAAGTTGATAGCGTGTATTCCAAAAGAATTTAAGAAATGCAAAACTTCAAGCAGAAATAACACACTCATCATATCAATCAAAGTTGAAGAATGAGCAGTTTTCAAAGAAGGAGTAATTACTATGAAACAATATTATGAATTTCTAGATAGTTCTGTTAAAAATAAAAAAGATTGTTCATTTAGGAAATGAATAAAACTTGTATTGCGCGAGACAGACTTGTCATATACAGTTGGCAAAAAAGTTGCTCTTTTATTTTAAACTATTTTTGGCAACTAAATACAATTCATTCAATGAGTGCAAATAATAGATGAATATCTAGGTTTTCTGAATGTCACTTCGATCTGTCAAAATAGTGTACTCCTCAGCCACGCAGGCGCACGCATTGAAAATACACCGGCGTGTAATATGTGTAGTACAAAATAAAAGTGCAGAGTTTTTGCTAACTGTGTAGTGCAACTTTGGTGCTAGATTGACTTTCTTCGTTTCAGTTCCTTGTCTATTTCAACCTTTTGTCCCTTTCGACCTTTTGATTCTATTGATCTTTAGTTTCTTTCGACCTTCTGTCCCTTTCGACCTTTTGTCCTTTTCGATAATTTGTCCCTTCGACCTTTTGTCTTTCGAAGTTTTGTCTTTCGACCTTTTGTCATTTCGGCCTTTTATCTTTCGACCTTTTGTCGATAACCCGTTGCAGATACGTATTTCGACCTCAACTTTAAGGCCTACTTAGTAAAGTGAAGTCTTCTTCTTCAATGGCTCTACATTCCAACTGGAACTTGGCCTGCCTTGCAACTTAGTATTCTATTAGCAATTCCTCAGTAAGCAATTGAAAGCTTTTCTATGCCCGCCATTGCATGAGTATGTATCTTGTGTGGCAAGTACAATGGATACACTATGCCCAGGGTGTCGAGAATGTTTCCCACCCGAAAACACCCTAGACCGGACCGAGAATCGAACTCGTCATCTCCGGACTTTGCTCTCAAGGCTATTCGAGACCCCTGTGAAGTACGAGACTTAGTGTCTTGCATTCCAGCATTGGAAGGTATTTTTGAATATCATAAATTGATTTTTCAAAAATCCGTAGAATGGAAAACATATTCAACAGTGTGGGGGATGTAATACCATTAAGAAGAAGTTGAAGACCGTTATCATTGCTAGCGGAGTGAAAAGTTTCTACCAATCTGAGTGATAACATTTTTCACGTCTTGATTTTTGTACTCTCCATAGGCTTTATTAAGACATTCAGAAACGTGTTCTGTAAATCATCGAATTGATCGTTTGTCGGTGTATAGATGTTGATTAGGCTGTAACTGAAGAATTTGCCCCATACCCTCAGAAGTTCACGAGCCAAAAGGCTCGTCCAAATTCGTCTAGCATCCTGACATTCCAGGTACCAAGTTTCCAATCAGAGTCCTTGTTTCGTTGCCAGGTTGTTTGTCAAAATAAAACATTTTCTTGTATCTCAATTTTTCGTGCTATTTGGAAGGCCTCAGTAAGCTACCTTACCAAGGTCGCATTACGTACATCATGCTGATTGGGCTACTGATTGGAAGCGTGAGGTAGGAACTTGTATGGACCAGAGCTGTATTGGACGCTCCTTCCTTGATGTCAACCCACTGTTTTACAGCACTAGTGGCTACCTTCTACCAAAGCTGTGGCATCACCAATGAGCAGGGAACCAACTTAGTTTGATGTAATTGTATTTGAGAAGATGTATCTGACAAATCCCTAGTAGCACACATGTTCCAGGTCGGTTACCGTAAAAGTGCTACTTGGGATTGTACCAACGGAATTGTAAAACTTATTACTAGTTAAACGTTTAATCCGATTTACGAAACTTGTAATTAATGCGCTGAACTTGAACAAATCTCCAACAGGCGTAAATGCGCGGATACATGCCGAGATCGGTTCATTGTATCCAAACATAGTTCGATGATAGCGTGGTTATGGTAAAATAGAATTCCGCAGTAATCTATTTGGTACACGAAAATTCAACATTGATAAAAAAAATCGAAGGCATAAGTTCCATTCCAGCAGCCAATAGTTCTAGCATAAAAAGTATTCTGGCCATTAATAAAAAAATGAATTTTGGCCATAACTTTGAAACCCATAGATCTTTGTCAATTTTCAATAGGAAACAATGGAACAAGATTCTGCTTCGAATGAAACTTGTTGCGAGCAAATCAGCCAAGAGTAAGTATTAATAAAGTGAGTGAGACTTTTTATTGTAAAAAATACATTTTGGCCATAACTCCGAAGCCTATAGTCCGATTGGGCCAATTTTCAATACGAAACAATGGGACATGATTCCGCGTCAATGCAATATGTTGCGAGCAAATCGGTTAAGGATAAGTGCCTAAAATGAGTGAGATTGGGTTGCGCACACACAGACATCACTCCAATTCGTCGAGCTGAGTCGATCGGTATATAACACTACATGGGTCTCCGGGCCTCCTATAAAAAGTGCTGCTTGGGGACCATCTACTTTAAAAAGTGGCATCCAAGCAACGTTTTTAATTCTTTCTAGATTATTTTTTTCACAAAGGGAATATAAAATCCTTTGTATGTGCTCTATACCCCTAGAGATGAGCCTAGGGCTGAAAATCTATATAAATAAAGACAATTTATAGATTTTAAGTGTATGTGGGACGGCAGACAGCGTTTAACTTGAAAATGACCCAATCAACTGGCCGAAACGTCAGACAAAGCTATCATAAAACCGTATGAATATATCTCAGACTAATAAAACTAGAAAATAGCAACAAAAAATAATATGATGAACCATCAGACGAGTTCATCCATAACTAGATTAATATCTCCGAATCTCTAGAAAAGTGATACCAAAAAATGCAAGATTAATCCTCCAATAAACGGGCATCCTTTGGAATTTATCTATTCCAGCTGTTGTAGTGTCAAACTCATATGTCAAGTGAAAATAAAATGTTAATGTTAGTTTTTGAGTACCTATCATTAGCATTACAGAAAAATACCGGGATCCCGGGATATAGAACATTTGTTTATCCCGCATCCCGGGACAAGAAAAAGTGGCCGTAAATGGACTCTCTAAGCATAGTTGAAGAAAAAATCGCTGCTTTACAGTACGTCCGAGATAGTATCGACTTGCGTCCATTCTCGAAATACACTTTAATGTAAATCTCAAGAAATTTGTGGCAACCGATCGGCCGTACTGAAATCCGTGTTGGTTAGTGAATGTAAAGTTTATAGTAGCATTCAGAGTTACTACGCACATTATAATCTCAAAAGACTTTGAAACGAGGAAACTTTGCATGCCGGAGTGAACGGCTGTAGGACAAAACGTCGAAGGTCAAAAGGTCGAAGGACAAAAGGTCGAAGGTCAAAATGTCGAAAGGACAAAAGGTCGAAGGTCAAAAGGTCGAAAGGACAAAAGGTCGAAACAAAAAAACTGCGTCAAAAGGTCGAAGGACAAAAGGTCGAAAGGGAGGAAGGTGCTTCGTTCTTGTTTTCTCTCTCTTTTACCTTCTATTTTCTTCCTTCTTTATTTTTCCTTCTTAATTCATATGTTTCCTTCCTTCCATTAGCCTTGCTTCTTTCTTCTTTCATTTTTCTTCCTTCTTCCTTCCATATTGTACTTTCCTTTTTTCTAACTTCTTTCGTCTTCTATTTTCTCCTTTTTTCCTTCGTCTTTCTTCCTTCTTTCCATCTTCTTCCTTCCTTAATTCTTTCTTCCGTCTTTCTTCCTTCTTTTTCCTTTTTTTCCTTCTTTTTTCATACTTCCTTCTTTCTTCCCTTCTTTCTTGTTGTTTCCTGTTTCTTTTTTTTCTTGTTTCCTGGTTTTCTACTTTCTTACTGTTTTCTTTCTTCCTTTTTCCTTCTTTTTTCCTTCTTTCTTCCTTCTTTCTTCTCCAATCCTTCTTTCTACCTTCTTTCTTTCTTACTTCTTGTTTCCTGTGGTTCTTCCTTCTTTCTTTCTTCCGTCTTTCTTCCTTCCTTCTTCCATATTTCCTCCTTCTTTCTTTTTTCCTCCCTTCTTTCTTCTTCCTTCCTTTTTTCCTCCTTTTTTCCTTATTTCTTCCTTCTTTGTTCTTTATTTCCTCTATCTATCTTTCTTCCTTCCCTGTTACTTGCTTCTTCTTTCTAAAGAATGAATAAAGACGGAAGAAAAAAAGAAGAGAGAAAACATAAGGAAACAATTATGTCTTCTTTTTCTTCCGTCTTTATTCCTTCCTTCTTCCGTCTTTCCTCCTTCTTTATTTTTTCCTCCCTTCTTTCTTCTTCCTTCCTTTTTTTCCTTTTTTTCCTTTTTTTCTTACTTCTTTTTTCTTTATTTACTCTAATTTTCTTTCTTCCTTCCCTGTTGCTTGCTTCTTCTTTCTATCTTTGTTTGTGTTTCCTTGAGTCATCTCTCCTTCTTCTTTCTTGATGTTTTCTTCATTGTATCTTATCTTCTTATGTCTTATCTCTTCATTCATTCTTCTGCTTTCCTTCTAATTTCTTTCGTTTTTCCTTCATTATTTCTTCCTTCTTTCTCTTTTTTTTCTTCTTTCTTTTCACCTTCTTTCTTCCTTATTTGTTTTCATTCTTTTGTTTTTTCTTCCATCCTGTTTCTTTCATTCTTCCTACATTCTTCCTTCTTTCTTCTTTTTTCCTTCCTGTTTCCGCTTTTCTCCATTCTTTCCTCTCTCTTTCTTCTTTCTGTTGTTCCCGAAAAAATACACCGTGAACTTGTTAGTTCACGAATTCATGAACGCTTTTTTTTGCGTGTGGATCAGTTACGAACGAACATTTCAGTTTTTTTGCCGATTAAGGGCCGATTCCCACGTAGCGTTTTTTCAAAGCTGCGTGCACGCCGCGTCCACGCAAGGTACCCATCATCAAATGTAGTCGTACAAACGTTTACGTGTGCATTACTCCATTTGATGCTGGGGACCTTGCAGGAACCTGGCGCACGCATCGCAGCGTAAAAACTACGTGGAAATCAACCTAAGGGTCTTGTAGCGTTTTTTTTAAGATGCGTAAACGCAAGGTACCCAGCATCAAATGTAGTCTTGCACGCACATGTATACGTGTGCATTACTCATAAGCAGTCCCAAATGACTGCCCTGAGGGACCCCAGATGTTACATCGAAAGAAGATGATGTGCAGTCACCGAGCTTAACCTGCATTGTCCGGCCAGTCAAGTATGACAAAATCCATTCTAGAAAGCTACCATTGAATCCTAGGCGGGAGAGTTTAGCTACTGCGATTTTTTGGTTTATTTTATCAAAGGCGCTGAGAAATCCGTGTACTAGATTGCGTCGGTTTGGCTACCTCGCCCCATTTCCTGGATTATTGAGTAACTCAAATAACTTAGAAGTTGCACACAAAGACGCCATTCCACGGTAGTTGGAAACCAATCGCCTATCGCCTTTTTTAAACACCGGAAATAAAGGACAAAGGACAAAGGACAAAGGAGTTTTTCCAACAGACTAGAAAAATACCACTTGATAGTGACAGATTCATAATCCTGGCCAGTGGCTGAGCGATAGATGTCACATATTTTTTTAAAACCAACGACGAAATGCCGTCTGGGCCTGGATTAGTGGAAGATTTTTGCAGGCCATTTCAATTTGTTGAGTGGTAATTGAGGGAAAATGTCCAGTGTCCAGTAATAAGGGAACGTTTGAAGCGGCCGCGCAAATGTTGGCGTCTGAAATGGATTCCTTTACAAATACTCCATTGAATTGATCGCGGAAAAGATCAACCACATCTTCGATTGATAAGGCTTCGGTTTTATCCTTGGTTACCGTGAGGCGCAAGCTTGAATCTTTCCGTAGCTTGTTAACGTATTTCCAAAATCTTTGAGGATCTGATTTCAGGCTACATTGAATTTCGCGTTGATGGCTAAGGTATAAATGCTTATTGAGCCGTTTATAACCATTATTAATGGATTACTTACAATAACGTTTCAACGCGGTTCGCTTTTTGATTTCAGCTTCTTCAGCAAGGAGGTGGATCATTTAGGATATTTTGGCGTTTTAGCAATACGTACGATTTGTAGAGTGTGCTATTCAAAAAAACGATATACATACATTACTGGCTTCCTTAAAATTAAGTTTAATGGCAGGCGTTCTTTCATGACGTTGCAGTTGTTTTTGAAAAGCATTTCGCAACAAAGAAAGCCAATCGTTCAAAACAGAGCAAAAATCTTTCCGCCATATTGTCGACATCATTCATGGCAGAATTTGAATGTCAGTCGACGGTAACAGTAATCCAGAAGAATCATAAAATAAATCTTTCAATAGCTCACCGGTTTGCCATATTTTGCTTGCGCTGACAGAGAGCTCAATAGGATGGTGATGAGAATCCACAGATAGAAGAATTTGGTAAACAGAATACCTGATCAAGGATACGATCAAACGAGTTGGGTACATTATTTCTTTGACCAAGACAGAAGTGTTTCATACCATCCAAAAGGGTACTACTGGATGGTGAAAGTAGCGATCCATTGCAATGAATAACGCCAGCGTATACCTGGCTGGTTACAATCCCCAATCCCCAAATTTATGGAACAGCTCAATCACGGATAAATCATGATCATTGGTTACCTTACATCACGACTGACTTTTGTTCGCTGGAATGTAGATTGCGCACATAATAACTTCCCTACCTTTGATAGTAGCCGAAACAAAAATTAGTACTAAGCCTTGCCCAAGAATAATAGCAATAGCGATAAGAACATCACCAAAGCGTGATTTGCTACTATTTGAAGGGCTACAATGAAAAACATTGAAACGTGAACCAAACAGCTGTTGGGCAGTAATAAAATCGCCCAATCCAGTCTCGGTTATGATGATCGCTTCGAAATTACAAATTATGCCGCCAGCAGCAGATTATCAATGTTCGTCCTCACTCCACGTACATTTAGGTAATAGATCCAGATGGCATCATTCACATGATTGCAACTGGACTGCAATGAACAATCAATGAGCGTAGGAAAAGTTTGAAATTCATTTGGATACTCTCCTTTGGCGATTTGATTTGCAAGCTGAGGATCAATTACAACATCATCAACATGTACTGCCCACACGAAAAGGCGATCCGACGACGAGAAAGAAGCGTTCTATTGCGAGAAGTCCAAATCGTCATGAACGCACAGGTAGGAAGAATTAGATATGAATATTTTCACAAGATAATTACCTACATTTTTTGTAGACATTGGGAAAAAATCGGAGGTAATCACCTTCAGTATAACTTGAACCCGCTCGACATTGAAGGGAGTATTCGATAAAAATGACACACCAAAAATCTTCTGTAATTTTTGAACCGTATGAGTAAAACACCTGAAAATTTGAGCAAATCTTATTCATAGTGTATTGTTTACATCTGCAGAGTTTCATACGTGGATCCAATCATGTCGTCGGAACAAGAAATTGCTAGGGACAAATTTTTGTGCATCTACAATCAAAATCCAGAGGCGTCCCACCGATCGATCGCTAAAAAGCTCGGGATTGCAAATTCAACTGTGTCTCGTGTAATAAGAACCTTCAAGGAGCGTCTGAGTGTTCAAAGGAAGAAAGGGAGTGGTCCAATGGACAGTTAAATGACCAGGAGTGGTATAACAGCTCAAGAAGTTTCAAAACATGTCCATTCGAGATGTCACTAACAAGTTCAGGGAGTCGGTTGGTTTTGTGCAGAAAACCATGAAACGTGCTAGGTTACATGTTTACAAGGTGCAAAAAGCCCCAAACCGGAATGTAAAGCAAAACACCACTGCAAAAACCCGCAGTTGGTGGAGAAGGAGAGAATGCAGCATGGGCGATATTTCTGTAATACTGTATAGGACGGCGAACGAGGTACGATACAAACGGGAGCGGAACAGATAAAATTCGATTTTCCGGAGAAGACTGCGTCAGCTGGAAGATCGAGACCGTGAAAAGACGGAGATACAGTACCGCGCTATTTAACGCATGAAAATCTCATGCCAAGTTGAGCCGCTCACGTAAAAGCCACGTGGCATAGCCATTTGTCTAAGGCCATGAACGAGAACCTTTACACGAACAAGTGTGAGGTGATCCAGATATGGTGGCACTATGATGAGCACTTGAATAGCGGTGTGTCAGATAACGATGGCGTTATGGTGATGGAGTACGTGCACACGACAAACGTTTTCTAGCTCCGAATATCCAGGAAATCCAGGAGTATATTGGCTGACTAAAGAAACAACAAAGTCCCTAGGATTGAACAGTTACCAGGAAAGCTACTTAAACACAGTGGTGAGGCAATGGCTAGAACGCTGCACTGCACTAATTACCAAGATTGGGGGAGAAGAGGTTCAGCCACAGGAGTAGATTGAGAGTGTCGTGTGTCCCATCTACAAAAAATGGCGATAAGCTTGACTGTAGCAACTAACGCGCAATCATATTGCTGAACGCCATCTACCTGGTACTCTATCATATTTCGTGCCATCAACTAGCACACATTACCAGAGAGTTCGTGGAGCAGTACCAGGCGGGGCTCATTGGCGAATCCACTAATAATGCACTGCTCAATAGTAAAAAAAAAGCTGATGATAAACGGTTGCATACTCAAATCAAATGATAAATGTTGAAAAATCAAAAATAATTCTATATACGTAGATTATTGCCATAGTTTATTAGCCTTTAGCCTTATATATAGTTGTAAGCCTTTTCCAATATAAGTTGCTTTAAATGCAAACACTAAAGACCTTATTGAAAAAAAAAATCAAAATAACTCGCAACTGATTGGAACTTCCATAAACTATTGCAGAAAATGCGTATTGAGAATAGATGTTTGCCGCTTTTTGTGCGAGCAAGGTACTCTCTTGCGGTTTTCAATTCCAGGACTGTATTTTTCTTACTTTTAACCTTTCTGTGCGTTTCTCAGATTTCGGATGGGATTGATGGAATCCATGCCTTTTTGTGTTTCGACCATTATAGCAGGCCTTTAGAATTGTAAATCAACGTTGAGCATCTTTGCTTTCAAAATTTATTACATTATAATATTAATAAACTAGGGCCCTCCTTAGCCGTGCGGTAAGATGCGCAGCTCAAAGCAAGACTATGCTGAGCGTAGCTGGGTTCGATTCCCTGTGCCAGTTTAGACAATTTTCGGATTGGAAATCGTCTCGAATTCCCTGGGCATAAAAGTATCATCGCGTTAGCCTCATGATATACAAATGCAGAAATGGTAACTTGGCTAAGAAACCTCGCAGTTAATAGCTGTGGAAGTGCTTAATGAACACTGCCGTGAGGCGGCAATATCCCAGTGGGGGATATAACGTCAATGAAGAACTTAACATTCGTATAGCTGCTGCTGTTTATGTTATGATAATTTTGGGTAATTCATATGTATTAACTAACTAACTGGTTGAGAATCGGCTAACAGCAACACAAAACAGCTCACATGTTGCTATTCGTAGATTGTAGTATCATGCCATATAAACCCCACTTCATCTAGAGTAAGAATATTTAGTCTTTGAGGCTCGACAAGGACGATATAGAAAGCCTCCAGCCAAAACCGAAGAAATTGCGTGTATATCAAAATGATGGACACCGGCGTTGGCCCACGCTTACAATGGAAACACCACCTTGAAAACTATTTGAACTTTTCGGGTGGTATACTATGTTTCTGTATACATCAAATACATCAAACTGGATTCTAAAACTATAGAGAGGCTGTTTATGTTATATAAAATGACATAATGTGACTTTGGAAGCTCACATCGATACTTTCGATTTTTGACTTTTCGAAGCATGAATGGGAAAAAAACGCAAAACCACAAGACTACGTACAATGTACACAACATTTCATACGTTTCCGGTAAATAGTAAGTTCCAAAAGTATTTGACGAAATCATAATATCTCCGATGCGAAACATTAAATACTAGCAAACACCTTATAAATAGCTTGCAAAAGAAGCTAAATCCACTCCACACATGTATCGCGAATTTTACAGTTGAAAAAATACAAAAAAAAAGAAAGTTTAGGACTGTCTCTCATAATCACTAGATCACTTATTGATAACTAAAAACCATATGTAGGTATAAATATGTTATTATTCTGGTGCACCTGTTCCCTAAATATTGCTCAGGTGCGTATCATTTCACTTAATCCAATATTTATCACGTTTCGATTATCATCTATATTTACAACACACACAGGGTGTGAGTCACCCTTAACTTGTTCGTTTGTAACGTGTCATCAGGAATCATATTCCCTTCCCTACGAAGCATTAATTCACCGTTATGCTTGTTTTAGCATACTTTTAATCGATTTATGTCTGACGTGTTGAAGCAATTCTAAATATTACTTTGCGGCATAAGATGAAAACTAGAACTCGTGAATTAGTAAAACTGAGCGAAATATCTACTCACACTTCAGTAAGAAAGCCAAACTTGTACAATACTTTCAACTAGCTTTATATACATTGAACCGAGCCACTTGATTCACTTGCTTTCTTGAAGTTTTATTGTACCGGGGCTTGAAGAAACTCAATTCACTAAATATATAACAATATCCTAAAACCTCAACGTGTTTGTTGGTGTGAGATTATGTATTCTATGAGGTGTACAGTGATGAATGACTGTTTACCTGGTATCCTCAACACAATCCCCAAAAAGCACGTGTTAACTGGTTCGAA